>NC_091201.1:34008411-34112135 GCF_040958095.1 Procambarus clarkii
TGATGCAGATGATTTACTGGTGTATGTTGGTGCTGGTTGTCCATCAAGCAATGTTACATGTAAGATATAGAATGCTGAGTGAATGGATAGAATTTTTTAATATAACGAATGCTCACTTTTTTGTCTCTAGACTGACATGTACTCATGCTATTCAAGTGGGAAACAAGGTAATAAGGATGACATACAGTACTGTATAAAATAAAATACTCTCTATACGTGTATCACATAAACCTCCTATTCCTAATTTATGTGGAAATCACAGGATGCCAGTGAACATACAGTGAACACATACAGGATTTAAATTTAAAGTCCCCAAGTATCAAAAGCTAGGTGGTACCAAATAGCCAAATCTTACTCTCATAATGAGCATGATAATAGGCACTGACAACTGATCAAATTAGGAGTTTTACATTGGTCAGAATAAGAACACAAAATAAAATACCATCACTTACTTCCAATTCACGTCTAAGTTTTTCTGCTCTCCGTAGATCTTGTCTCAAAGTGTCAATTTTTTGCATTGCTGTCTCAAGTTCCTCCTCCTTATCCCGAACTTGTCGGGAAAATTTTTGCTTTTGATTTCTTAATTCTGTTAATCTAAAAAAAAAAAAAAAAGTTCATTTAATTAATTTTAATACAGATAAAAACAAAAACAAAATACATGCTATGCAATATTCTCCAATTTATTGTTATTCATTAATGATAAATTATAGCAATAACTTAAATGACTTACTTATCTGAAACTTCACTGTATTCCGACATTGCCAACTTTCTTTGGGTTAGTGCATCTTGTAATTCTTTTGTTTGTAATGTCAATTTTTCTTGTAGATCTGCAATTTCCTGAAAAACAGTAGCTTAATATTAAAATAAAATTTAGGATATTTAAATACAGTCAGCCCTCATTCTGTGAAAGACAAGTATTCCAGGAAAACCTTGGACAAAGTGATTTTGTACCGAGCGAAGTTAACTGTACATAGGGAAATCTTAAATACCCCAGAAATTCCGAAAGGCCCATTCATTTGTCAATAAAACACTAACCTCAACGTCATTGCTAAATACTCCCACCACTTTCTTGCCATAAATACAGTACCTAAAGTACTGTAAAATGCTTTAGAAATGTCATCCAAAAAGGGAGTAAAATGGCATCCAAAAAGGGAGTAAAATGCAAGATAATTGTAGGATGTCTTGAAGTTAAAGCACAGCACCCGGAAAGACCCCAAACTTTTAAGGCAAGAATGACCCAACAGGGAAGGAGTCAGAATCTACTGAGTAACTATCCAGAAAGAGGCATTTCCTTACATTAAATACTATATTTCCAGGCTGGTTTCCTCGGTAGCTAACATGGGAAAAGAAGGCCCAAGAGAAGAGCTTGGTAAAAAGGTGCATCAGCATCAAATCAAAGACACAAAACATTCAAGTAAAGCACACCACCAAAAATCGAGAGCCCTAAAATTTGCCATGGGTATTAGAAAAGAAGGATACCACTGTAGCAAACTGACACACATTATGAGTAAATAGATAAATGTCACATTGACTTAAACGAGCAACCCGTTGCATGCCCTGTGAAAGCCGATCTTGCAAAAGGGTGCCATTTAGTTTGTAAATACTGGATTGCAGAAATGTGGCGACTGGATAGTATGATGAACTAAGCATCTTACAAGTCTTACTTGTGACTTCTCACAAGTCAAGCCTGGCCTCGGGCCGGGCTTGAGAGTAGGAGAACTCCCAGAACCCCATCAAGCACGTATCAAGCAGGTAAGCATCAATGACTAAAGGACCACTCTTGAAGAAACAAGATTAAGTTAAAATCAATGGAGAAGGCTGAAATGGAGACAATGATAATAACCTTGGCCAATTAACCAGAAACCCTTCTTTTGGTTAAAAGCATAATGCTCACTAATGCAGCTCCCAGAAACCAGGCCCAACAAAAAAGCCACCCTGAAAAAGGAATACTCAAAAGGAGAAACCTAAAAATAAGGAAACTCCAAAACTTTATTAAATAACCAAGTAGGCTCTGGAGCATTCCTAGGGATGGAAAAATGCCCTAGTAACTTAATAGAGAGATAGGGGGGGAAAAGAAACTTCTACTCCCAAAGGCAAGTAAAAGAGAATCCACCAAAGCCGAGTAATACAAGGTAAAAGTTTTGTACTTTTACCTGTCCATCAACATGCCTCATTAATGAAATCCCAATGACTACCCAGAATAAGACTAAAGAACCTAGGAGTTTGGTAACAGTAATTGATAGCCAAGACTCTCTACACAGTGCTCTGATACAATAGTTCCATGTCAAAATGTTTGATACACTACAAAAGCCACGAGGGAATGAAATGCACCTTGTATGGAGCCATGACTACCAATATGTACCATGTGTGGTCGCCTCACACACACGGTGCATATCAAATTTCCACCCACAATGTGTGTGCAGAATGAGAGTTGTATCATAATAATACATACAAAGGTTGAGAAAGATAAGGTTGTATAACATAAGATTGAGTGAATAAAATGTTGCAGCAAATTGATTTCTGTGAAATATTGTATACTGCTAAAACCCGTTATCGAATAACACTAGTCAAGAAAAACAAAAAAATATATATATAAATATCTAAGGCACAAAAATTCCTTGAATATTAACTGAATAATGCAAAACAAGGTATGATTATAACAATTGTTTAACTTACTCTATTTGCATTCTCCTTGTCCTGCATTGCTGCCTTCATCTGGCGGTCCATTTCCTTAAGCTTTACCTCTGCTTCACTCATTCCATCTGTTGCTCGTCTCTTTAAGCTAGACACTTCATAAGATAATTCTGTCAAAAACAAAGGCAATTCATAAACAAGTTAATTTTAATTTCAAAATTATACAAATTAAAATATTATTTACATTAGTTAGCACCACATAACGAAGTGATGGAACCGTAAGAGATCAGAATTCTGGATATAATGGGAGGAACATTATCTAGTTCATTGGTGCAGATAACTTATCCATCAGAACAGGCCAGCCAGGTTCTAGCAGATTTGTAATAAGATACCGCCTATACACAAAATTGAACAATAAAAAACCAGCGTTGAATGTAATGAAATGCCATTTTCTGGGTGAAACCCGGAGACTTCCCAGAGCTATCTAGGTTGATTTGGAGTATTAGCTTCGGGCATCAATGTACGTGGAGTTCTAGCCTTACCGGGGACCTCGCGCCAGAACCTGGCCCCCTCAGAGAGGCGTCAGGAGCAATGGCTTATAGACACACCCTATATATAATTTAGAAGTACTCAGTGTCTGCCATTAACCGGGTCGGGCACCCAGAAAGATAGGCACACCAAAATATCCCCCATTCTGGTTAAGAATTGCTACCAAAACTGAACGAGTGGATAGAACTCCCCATGAAGAAAAACGAGCAAGACATCATTTCGTTACCAATGCGCCATCGTCTGAGCAACCCACCCCTCCCCGGGAGGGAGAAGGGAGAGCCCCAGACCCTCCACCGGCGACCCAAGTCGGAGGGAGGGAGGTATGCCAGGGAGCCTCTGGGTCTCACCCAGAAAATGCCGTTTCATTACATTCAACACTGGATTTCTGGGGGGAGCCCCTTCGGCTCCCCAGGGCTAACTACCCAAAGACAAGGATAAAAGTGGGACAAACCTGGGAGGCGGAAACCCAAAAGCAAAACAACTGGCAACACCAAATGACCCCGCAGACGACCCAAGAAACCCGAACCCCAGAACAGGGACGAAGGGAACCCAGCCAACGCAAAACACGTCCAGGGTCACAGAGGCCGCAGCACACACAAACAAGGGGACACAGGTAGAAACTTAGTACCCAGATGAGCCACAGAGACATTAGAAAGAATTTTTTCAGTGTCAGTAGTTAATAAATGGAATGCATTAGGCAGTGATGTGGTGGAGGCTGACTCCATACACAGTTTCAAATGTAGATATGATAGAGCCCAGTAGGCTCAGGAATCTGTACACCAGTTGATTGACAGTTGAGAGGCGGGACCAAAGAGACAAAGCTCAACCCCCGCAAGCACAATTAGGTGAGTACAATTAGGTGAGTACACAGGCAATGGCAAGCAGCCACAACCGGACACAAGAAGATACACCCCTGGCCAAACCAAACAAGCAACAACAATCCCAGGGACCCCTCTGGAAAACAAACTTGAACCTAAGGAGCCACAAGAAACCGAGGGGAAAGAAGAGCGTCTCCAGGCCAAGACCAGGACGGCTCAGGCACCGCCTGAGCCGGCCAGAGGTAAAAACGCCTGAGACAGCTTGTGAAATGGTGCAGAAGAAACATCAAAACCAGAAGCAAGCTATAGCAGCTCCGCCAGCGCCGCACGAGGCACATCGAAGCACCCAGGTGGGACTCTCAACAAAACCACCTGACCACCAAACAGATACCTTGAGGTGCTTCCGGGGCTTAGTGTCCCCGCGGCCCGGTCGTCGACCAGGCCTCCTGGTTGCTGGATCCAGGCCTGATTGCAGATGGTGACAGACTAAAGTCAAAAAGAACCAAACGCAAAGACTTGAAGAGAATACCGAACCAGCCACGTAATGGACTGGACCGAGCATCGGAAAGTGGACACCGAGCAAGCAGTGCCTGAACCAAGACTGTCAGGGAACCAGATGGAACCTCCACTAGGTCACCAGGAATCCAAACCAGGCGAGTGGAGAGAGAACCAAATCCCTGGCAAGAAGAACCCCCCCCCCCCCCCCCCCCCCCCGAGGACCGCTGAAGAACCAACAAGGCCGACATGGCCGACAACTAGAAGCTGCTGCTAGCAGAAACTGCCCAAATGCATACTCCGCAAACAGCTAGGATAACTGGCAACAAAAAAAAAAAAACGATGAGCAAGAGCCCAGGCAGAAGCCAACAAGGAAATGAGCACCACTAGCCGACAAGTGAAACATGAATCAAAATTTTGCGAAACTGCATCCGGCAGAAATGACGGAAACAGCTCCAGCAGTGCAGACGACACATGCACCGCCGATGTATGGAGAAGGAGAACACCAGAGGACATGTACTGCACTAAAATACAAAGATGCAGTACGTAATATAAATACAAATAAAAATCCGCAGCCAGGAATGCAAAGCATGGCTCCACTCGTCCTAATGACAATGAACCATAGGGGGCAGGAATAGATAATATGAGAACCACCTCTTTCGGCATAAGGACCGTCATCTTATGCCGAATACTGTTGCCTCTTATCATGCGGCGTTGGCATAGCTGCTGCAGCTTGCTTTCGTTATTGATGTTACTTCTGCACCGTTTCGCAAGCTGTCTCGGGCATTGTTTCACCTCCGGCCTGCTCGTGCGCTGCCTGAGCCATCCTGGTCTTCGGACAGAGTGCTTTCTTATTTGTCTTCTCGGTTTGTTGTGGCCCCTTCAGTTCAGGATTGTTTTCTAAGGCTCTTTTTCTTGTTGGCATTGGCCTCTGGGGGTAGGGTTGAGGAGCTTCATGCTTTCCTCCGGCGCAGGGGTTTCTGCTCTTTTGGTCGAGGAGATGAGTTCGTTTGTTTACAGACGTCTCCTCCTTTTCTGGCAAAGAATGAGACTGCTGTTTTCCGGAGGGATCCTTGGGTTATTGATGCTTGGTTGGTCAGGCCGGGGGTGCATCATGTGTTGTGTCCAGTTGCGGCTCTCCGCCGGTTTTTGCACGCCACGGCCTCTGTGACCGGGGACATGCTTTGGGTTGATCCAGTTTCCCTTCTTCCCTGTTCTAGGGTTTGGGTCTCTCGGGTCGTCCGCAGGGTTATTCGGTCTAGCCAGCTTGTGGTCTATCCCCGTGCCCATGACGTTCGTAAGTTTGCTGTGTTGGCTGCCATCTCCTGATAACACATCCTGAGCTGACAATCGAGCACGGGGTTTCTGGCGGTCGCACAGGATTTATTTAGAGGACTCCATGGGCTTGAGTCCATAAGAGGCAGACTGCTTCACCCAGTAAATAATAAGGAGGTCTAAACTGTAATTTTCAATGTTGGGAAACTGCATCTATTATTTATTATATCTTACCCTGTCAGATCATACGTGAACTCTTTAATAAGAGGACCACTACAAAATTATTCTCTATACTTTTACTGTATTATTATACAACTATATTATTATGTTGTTGAATATGACCGAAAGGGTAAGATTAATGATTCTAACACGAATCTTCTTAATAGTTCTTACGTTTTTCTTCAAGAAATATTGAGAAGTAAAGTTGTTTACTTTAAAAATAGAGAGAAGATTCGTGTTAGAATCATTAATCTTACCCTTTCGGTCATATTCAACAACATATGTTTACAAAAAGACTGCTACCAAAATATACTAATCTATATTAATACTAGACTTTTATATACGAATATTACTATACTGTACTTTGATTACAATTGCTTTATAAAAAAATACCACATTAAGAACACAAAGCTTACAAACCTTGATTTTGCTTGTTGAGAACCTGCACCTGGTCTACTAATTTTTTTAATTCTTCAGAAGTTGAACCTGTACTTCCATCTATTCTATCTGTTAACTTCACTAATTCTCTGTTTTCCGACTCAAGACATTTAATACGTCTCTCGTAGGATATCACATCTGACGGGGGCCCAACATGCACTGATGCGGTGAGTGACACGGTCATTAAACATCCCTTGTCACCGATTTGGCTGAAAATAAAATAATAAAATGCTAACAAATTTTGATACAGGAAAACTTACTACCAAACGGAATAACTCATTTCACAATTTGCAGTATCAACATACTGTATATACCATTACTCAAAACTAAATTTTCAAACAATTTTACAAGTTAAATCATTTTAAACTATTTCAGCTATAAATAATCAAAACATAGTGTTGCCATACTCTTAAATATACTGAAGTCATGATGATGATGTACACTTCCTTAGTACTTCCACACTCATCAAACATGCTCACTCAATCATTCAACTTCAAATATGTACTTCCTCGAGTGTAAACTTAATGGTCTTCATGAATGTACACAAAACCAAAGCATTCTTAAGTCCAAATTCCTTTACATCCCCCATGTAAATATGTAATTATGTCTCTCCCTTCATATGTTAACCACCAGATGAACAAAACCACAATGGCCGTGACGAGGATTCGAACCTACGTCCGGGAGCATCCCAGACGCTGCCTTTATCGACTGAACTACGACATGATCAAAAAAAAGAGTTGAAACCGAAGTTCTACTGAACTTATTGGATCCTGCAGCCTCTCTGAGGCACAAACCTCGGTGTGTAATGAAGTAAGGGCGAAGAGGGAGAATGGCTTATTGACATAGCTCGAGTGCATGGGAGAGTTGTGTAAAACCCTGGTTTGGGCCTCGGAGAGGCTGCAGGATCCAGTAAGTTTAGTAGAACTTCGGTTTCAACTCTCTTTGACCATGTCATAGCTCAGCCAATTAAGGCAGCATCTGGGATACTCTCGGACGTAGGTTCGAATCCTCGTCACGGCCCTTGTGGATCTGTTCATTTGATTCATCACGCCATTGTGATTTCTGTGTGTAATGTTAACCTCCACCTTATATTTTTGCTACACAATAATAAATGAAGCTAATAACCTAACAATACAATGCAACTAAAATACCTTGCTACAACTTTCTAGATATTCAATATAATAATGATCATTCATGCTCTAACAATTCTTTACTAGAAATTCAGTCATTCAAATCTTGCCCCAACAACTACTGCATAATATAATACATTCATCAACTACAATATATTACTAGGTCGATGATTATTTTTATATTAATAGGTGGTCAGCATTATAATGAAAGCAGTAAATAAACCCATGATTTATAATGTTTCCCTTTTAGTTGTATTAATTATTTCACAAAATAATAAAACTTAAATAACACACTAAATTGTACTAATAAGCTAAGACCATACTTCCACCTATACCCTTTCTACTCCACAAAATTACTATAGTGCCATAGTGCTTCAATGAAGGTGAAGGAAAAGCCCAATTTATGCTTAAGCGCATTCAAAACCAAAATTTTGGATTTAACCTCCATCCTTTCTCAAGGTACAACATCATTGATATTGTATACGTACCTTGATGTAATCATTTCTTATTTTATCAGATGTTATGTATGATGTGTACATTTTAATTACTGTTTCCTATTTCCATGGGCTGTTAATTAGAGGGCTTTGGGCAAAGCCTCATCAGCTGACAAAGCATATTAAAAACTAAATATCAGGAACTTTAAGTGTAATAGTAAAATTAAAAAATTTTGCTAAAAAATTAAAAGGATACCAATTTTTATTAGATTTGTCTAAAACAATTATGAATTACATATACAGTATATACTGTATTTTACATTTAATACACAAATTATATTTACGAATTAAAGGAAAGACAAGCGTTTACCCTACATCAGTATTAACACTATGTACCTGTGAAGAGAGAAATGTTTGACTGAATTAACAATTAAAGTTTGATAAAATCTAAATGATTAAAACAGTTTGATAAAAACTTTCTTATACACTCATGCTTACCTTCCCTGAGTAAATGAAAAGCCCACAAAAGGTAAATGTAGAGCACTGAAGGCAGCATTTGCAGGTGGAGGGCAGGCATCCTGGCTGCGTGCTTCTGAATCGTCAACATCAAAATTACTTGTATCGGTTGGACTGGAAACTTCGGGAATATATGGAGCCGTGCTGTCTCTTAGCGTCTCCCAATCTACACCAGCAAACCATGGATGATTCTACCAAAGTTAAGATATCCATGAGCTTAATCAAATCACACTTTAAATTTGGTATGTAATAAATATCTGATTAACAGGTGCCACTTATTAGCTTGTACACAAATTTCCCTCCATTTAATATATTTAATAAATACTACTGTTTGCTGAAAAAATGTAATACTGTATCTTTATGTAAACTTGGCATTCTCCCTTAACTTAACCCCTCAATGCCATAGGCACACTGTCTGAATATCAGAGGTCCACAGCTGTTCAATGCTCTCCCAGCAAGCATTAGAAATATTGCTGGAACAAAGATGAACTTCTTTAAGAACAAATTAGACAAGTTCTTGCAAGAAGCACTGGATCAACCAAGCTGTAGTGGATATGTGGGCCTGTGGGCAGCTGCAAGCAACAGCCTGTTGGACCAAATTATCACAAGTCAAGCCTGGCCTCAGGTCGGGCTCAGGGAGTAGACCTCCCAAGACCCTCTCCAGGCAAACTTCCTATACTGTATGACCTACAGGGACTGTGTTTAAAGACACCAAGTGTATTTCTAGACATAGTACTATAATTTACTTTTATATCAATGTTTCTATAATAGATACAATACCTATCAAATATATACAGAAATTAATAATGAAATATACTGTAGTATTAAATTATAACACTTACTTACCTTAAAGTCACTAATGCCATTTTTGCCTAATCTGTATTCTGACGCACATATAAGTTGTCTCATAAGTTCTTTCGCTTCTTCGCTTACATCATAGCCTAGGTCAGTTGGAAAATCAAAACAATTCTGGAAATAATTCAAAGTCTTCAATTAATAATTAAAGATCAACAGTAATTAGCTAACTAAATTTTGTATGCTGGAAAAAAATATTCATTACAGGTGCACCTCACTCAAACTACAGTAATTGGAACAAACTGTTACAGGTGCACCTCACTCAAACTACAGTAATTGGAACAAACTGTTACAGGTGCACCTCACTCACACTACAGTAATTGGAACAAACTGTTACCGGTGCACCTCATTCACACTACAGTAATTGGAACAAACTGTCCCATTCTACCAATGATTACAGTCCACCAAATCTTTTGCCAAGATTTGCTATTAAAAAAAAGTGATCCTTGGTAGACTGAAAAGAATTGGCTAATGGACAACATCTTAATGAGCCAGCATATGCTTTTTGCTTCAAGCTGTCTTGATAGACCAGTCCAACTTGGCTGAAAAAATACTCGTATTTCTTTTTTTTATCTCTTTTTTAAGCGGGATAATAATCTGTAGTTACTATTCCTCTTTCCTAAACAGTGACAGTTTCGGCGACTTCTGTGGTGGTTATATTCTACTGTAACTAGTGTGGTGACTGTGGGACACTACATCTTGGTACTCAATAATTTTATCCATTTTTCTTGGGTTATTTCATTATCTGTGAGTCAAAAATATGTCTACTGTACCAGGAAGGGAAAGAAGAGTAATCTATCATGGAAGAAAAACTGCAAATAACTGAGAAAAGTGAGCAAGCCTGATAAGTGCCAAATGAGAAAGAGGACTGGTTGCAACCGCTCACTATTAAATATGTTCAAGATTTCAAGGTACTGTATAGATAGTTTGACAAGACTGCTTATAACTTTGTTTGCAGTCTAGTGTGCATGCAGTGATGATGGGATATTTTGTTTCATTTTCTTTTTTGTACTGCATACAATACTATTGCATTGTATACCTAAATACTACTATAAAAATTAACAAGAATGTTGAAGTTCATTTCATCCAAATGTACCCTTTAACATGTGCCAGACCCAATAAAACTATAAAATGAACTTCGTAATAAATTTTTCAACTTCCTTCCCAAGTGAAAAAGAACATATGAAATGCAGTGAAGACGAGCTTCACTGATTAAACCCCTTCGACCATATTCAAACAACATACAGTACCACATTCGACCATAACACATTTTATCAATATACCTGTATGCACAAAGATGTGTTCTACCCTTTGCAATCGGACAAAAAAAATTATTGCCAATAGTGATAAATGGCAAAACTTACTGAGAGGACCAGAATCTTAAAGAAAAAAAAAATCTGGTCTCTCACTTCATTCAAGTAAGGTGTCACTATTATATTTCTTTGTTCTAGCGTGCCGAACATTTCTTGTTCTAGCGTGCCGAACATTTCTTGTTCTAGCGTGCCGAACATTTCTTGTTCTAGCGTGCCGAACATTTCTTGTTCTAGCGTGCCGAACATTTCTTGTTCTAGCGTGCCGAACATTTCTTGTTCTAGCGTGCCGAACATTTCTTGTTCTAGCGTGCCGAACATTTCTTGTTCTAGCGTGCCGAACATTTCTTGTTCTAGCGTGCCGAACATTTCTTGTTCTAGCGTGCCGAACATTTCTTGTTCTAGCGTGCCGAACATTTCTTGTTCTAGCGTGCCGAACATTTCTTGTTCTAGCGTGCCGAACATTTCTTGTTCTAGCGTGCCGAACATTTCTTGTTCTAGCGTGCCGAACATTTCTTGTTCTAGCGTGCCGAACATTTCTTGTTCTAGCGTGCCGAACATTTCTTGTTCTAGCGTGCCGAACATTTCTTGTTCTAGCGTGCCGAACATTTCTTGTTCTAGCGTGCCGAACATTTCTTGTTCTAGCGTGCCGAACATTTCTTGTTCTAGCGTGCCGAACATTTCTTGTTCTAGCGTGCCGAACATTTCTTGTTCTAGCGTGCCGAACATTTCTTGTTCTAGCGTGCCGAACATTTCTTGTTCTAGCGTGCCGAACATTTCTTGTTCTAGCGTGCCGAACATTTCTTGTTCTAGCGTGCCGAACATTTCTTGTTCTAGCGTGCCGAACATTTCTTGTTCTAGCGTGCCGAACATTTCTTGTTCTAGCGTGCCGAACATTTCTTGTTCTAGCGTGCCGAACATTTCTTGTTCTAGCGTGCCGAACATTTCTTGTTCTAGCGTGCCGAACATTTCTTGTTCTAGCGTGCCGAACATTTCTTGTTCTAGCGTGCCGAACATTTCTTGTTCTAGCGTGCCGAACATTTCTTGTTCTAGCGTGCCGAACATTTCTTGTTCTAGCGTGCCGAACATTTCTTGTTCTAGCGTGCCGAACATTTCTTGTTCTAGCGTGCCGAACATTTCTTGTTCTAGCGTGCCGAACATTTCTTGTTCTAGCGTGCCGAACATTTCTTGTTCTAGCGTGCCGAACATTTCTTGTTCTAGCGTGCCGAACATTTCTTGTTCTAGCGTGCCGAACATTTCTTGTTCTAGCGTGCCGAACATTTCTTGTTCTAGCGTGCCGAACATTTCTTGTTCTAGCGTGCCGAACATTTCTTGTTCTAGCGTGCCGAACATTTCTTGTTCTAGCGTGCCGAACATTTCTTGTTCTAGCGTGCCGAACATTTCTTGTTCTAGCGTGCCGAACATTTCTTGTTCTAGCGTGCCGAACATTTCTTGTTCTAGCGTGACGAACATTTCTTGTTCTAGCGTGACGAACATTTCTTGTTCTAGCGTGACGAACATTTCTTGTTCTAGCGTGACGAACATTTCTTGTTCTAGCGTGACGAACATTTCTTGTTCTAGCGTGACGAACATTTCTTGTTCTAGCGTGACGAACATTTCTTGTTCTAGCGTGACGAACATTTCTTGTTCTAGCGTGCCGAACATTTCTTGTTCTAGCGTGCCGAACATTTCTTGTTCTAGCGTGCCGAACATTTCTTGTTCTAGCGTGCCGAACATTTCTTGTTCTAGCGTGCCGAACATTTCTTGTTCTAGCGTGCAGAACATTTCTTGTTCTAGCGTGCAGAACATTTCTTGTTCTAGCGTGCAGAACATTTCTTGTTCTAGCGTGCAGAACATTTCTTGTTCTAGCGTGCAGAACATTTCTTGTTCTAGCGTGCAGAACATTTCTTGTTCTAGCATGCAGAACATTACTTTCCGCAGTACACTTACACACACATATTGGGACTCCTTCACCTTCACTCAAGCACTACATCATTGAACTAAGTTCCTCCACTGTATTTTTAATAAGGCACAGCAAATGAAATAAACCCGAACAAAGACAAATGGAGACACACTAAATGCCAAACGAATAACGAACTAAATAAATGAATAACAAACTGAAAATAATTAACTAAAAATAATAACGAACTGAAAATAATTACGAACTGAAAATAATGACATTAAAAATAACAACAAACTGAAAATAATAACAAACTGAAAATAATGACAAACTGAAAGAGTTCTTCATATTACCTGTAATAAATATTTCAAAGAATGGTGATGACCATGATGAAATAAAGAAGCTATAATGAAATATACATACATTAAACACAAGCCCAAAGTGGGAACAATGAAAGTATAACAAATACAAAATAAGCAAGCGTCCCATGTAAATTTATTACAAATACACATGGTGAATGTGATTAATGATTAGATTTCATGTTGGAAACAATAAATATGGGTAATTTTTCTCCTTTTTACATCACAATATAATAAAACTGACCTTATGATTCATTATTTTTCCATACGTTTCCACCAACGACTCTGCATAGAAGGGAGTTTCTCCAAACAGCATTTCGTACATACACACCCCCAGCGACCACCAATCACACTCCCGGCCATACCGCCCCTGACCATCTTCCATAGCCTGAGGTGGCAGACAAGACAGTGACCAGTATGCTTGGCTGTACATGACCAAATAAGTAGTTTAAGTAGAAGGCAAACCTCCATTTGAGAAATATGCTTCCAAAGATTGTCAGTATAAAAAAAACTAAAAATACAATACACTTTAAATGAAGTGTGATTTTAACCTGATAAAAAAAACTTACTCCTTTGTCAATACCTTTGCAGATAAAAAGCATATTGCAATGATGATGATAAAGTACACAGCAGTGAAGTTGCCATTCTGTGAATCAAATACTGTATGTACTTTCAAAATGAAGTGTGACACTAAGCTTAACCTTATTTATAATCAATTTCCAAAAAACTTGGACAGGTAGTATTAGTTACAACTAAAATTAGAATGTTAATTTTAACCATTCTCTAGCCAGTGGAATAGGTAGAGTAAAATGCATTATCATGCCTGCCACAGTGTGGGGGAAGAGACAGGTTTTGGTGTCTTGTAACATTTACATATTATTTTACACTTCCTTATCACAGTATCTAAGGGACGTGTGTTTTCTTGAGAAGGGGGGGATAACCCTCTTAATACTGCTATTAATCGGCATTCAACGTAATTGATTCTGTAAGATTTAATTGTAAATATCTATTTCACAAAACCACAAAAGACCAGAGTCAAATTTTAGAGCCTAGTTGGGTTTATAGTGCGCTATTTCACAATATTAGATTCTTGATTATGACTTCCCATTAACACTCTCGCATTCTAATGATGCCATGTCATTGACTTGCAAATCTTCTATGAAGATGAATGTTACATCACAATATGACACTGACAATTCAAATCACACACCTTATGAGAGGGTGGAGCTCGACAAGCCTTATGGAGAGTGGACCCCACACACTAGCAATGTGTGGAATTACAAACCATGTCATCTCCATTTTCTCATGTTTTTTTTTATTTTTGTTAATATATTTGGGAATTTTAGCATAAGAAAATGCAAACAAAGTCATTTATAAAGAACAGTACAGTTCTGTAGTACAGTGGCACCTCGACATACGATTGCCCCTACTTACGATAATTTCGAGTTACGATGTAAATTTCATCGAAAAATGCGACTCGACATCCGATGGTGTCGTCGATTTCCAATATTTGTTGGTACACGTTCGGGTCGACCGAGCGCGTGGTTCCCAGTCACGCGGCCGACCTGCCTCAGTTTACTACAGCTGCCCGCTTAGTGACGATTTCGCCTATAAGAAATTCCGCTTCTGTGATGATTTTTTGCATTTTGAACATTAAAGTAATTATTATATATCACGCCATGAGTCCCAGGAAAGTCAGTGGTAAGGCTCAACATATGAAAACCCATGTAAGGATGACCATAGAGCAGAAACAAGAGTACAGAATGTCTCTTCCTCAACAATTATGTGTGTGTGTGTCAGAGTAGTTAATAAATGGAATGCACTAGGAAGTGATGTGGTGGAGGCTGACACCATACACAGTTTCAAATGTAGATATGATAGAACCCAGTAGGCTCAGAAATCTGTACACCAGTTGATTGACAGTTGAGAGGCGGGACCAAAGAGCCAAAGCTCAACCCCCGCAAGCACAATTAGGTGAGTACACACACACACACACACACACACACACACACACACACACACACACACACACACACACACACACACACACAAATTTCAAAATACAAAAGGTGACACCCCTAGGGTCAACACTTGCATCAGAGGAGCTCCAGCATATTTCAACAATCCTAAGTATTGTAGTACAGGTTGATGATAGTGAGTGGTGTCCCAGAGAACATAAAGCTAAAGTGCTTTTGAAAAATAGGTGAGATAACAGGAATGTGCTAAGGGAAGTGAAAAATCGGATGAGAAAAAGTTGCCCTAGTGTTTCCAGTGCAGAGAAGAACATTCAAGATGGCCACCGGCAAGAGGAAAAACAAAACAGAGCTTGAATTTGTGGGATTCAATGAAGAAAGCATTGATAAAAGCAGTCTACACAACAAGTTGGTAAAATTAGATACTATAGTGAACTCTCATGTAGAAACAATAAGTAAATTGAAAGAAAGTAATGACCATTTGAAAAGCAAAGTTTTGTCTTGAGGGTTTAGTGAGAGACTTGAGCAAGGATAAGAATCAATTGGAAACAAATTGCAAAGCCATAAAAGACAAAAAAAAACTGAAGAAGAAGAAGAACTGAAGAAAAAAAACAGATGGAAGAAGTTAAACAGGGAATAGAACAGTGCAAGAAGGATATGCAACTCACCTATGCACAAGTGGCCAAGGAGAAGGAAAAAATTGAAGAAGCAGTAAAGGAAGCCAAACACTGCAGCAACCAAAGTAAAACAAACATTAGGCTGGAAGTGAGAAAGGAATTGGCATCTAATCCGAAGTTGGTGCAAAACACAGTTGATCGGACTAAGACCCTGATAATTTTTGGTTGCAAAGAAAAGGAGATAACATCTAGATCAGAAAGAGCTGTAGAAGAAGCGAAAGTAGTAGATAAAATTGTTGGCCTCGTGGAAGGTCTTACAACCATAGAGAACGTGTGCGACAACAGGAGAATAGGCAGATACGTAAAAAGGGAAGATCGACCTTTCAGGATAACCCTAAACTGTGCCAAACAGATGGAAGAAGTACTAAGGAATGCTAGAAAATTACAAAGTGACGAGGATGGGAAAGTGTGGTCATTAAGACGAGATCTTTCAAAAGAAGACAGAGAAGCTGAAACTGAACCTTGCCGAGGGAAAACGTTTAAAAGAGAGCAGGAATGAAGAAGAAATCAATTCTTTTTTCTACAAAGTGATAGGGGTAGGCAGACCAGTGAAATGGTACATAAAGGCAAACCAACAAAATCGTTAGAGGGGGAGTGAAGAATAAGGAGAGGGGGAACAAGTTCCTGAAGATTGCATACACCAACATAGATGGAGTGAGATCGAAGATACTGGAGTTAAGTGATGTAATACGGCTGCAGACACCAGACATTGTTGCACTCACGGAGACAAAACGTGAAGATGTTATTTTAAATGAGGTCATATTCCCAAGGGGCTATGGGTTTCTGTCCCGTCTCAATTTGGAGACGGGACAGAAAAATTAGGAAAGGCGGTGGCGTTGCTGTGCTGGTGAAAGAACACCTAAAGGTGAACGAAATAATGACTGCCAATCCACAAGAAGTTGACATAAGAGCACTAGAGATCTGCCATGAGGATGATAATCTAATGATCATAAATGCATATAGTCCACCGTCAAGCAGCACATGGTCAAAGGAGGAGCTAGATAGGAAACGCGAAGGTTAAACAACAATAATGAGAGAGATTATAGCGAGAGCGGATAATGATAGATCACGACTGTTGATAGTCGGCGACTTCAACTTGAAATCCATAGACTGGGAAGCATATGAAGCTAAAACAGAAGACTTTTGGACCTGTAAATTTGTAGATCTCATCCTGGAAACATTCTTGTATCAACATGTTAAACAAACTACAAGGATGAGGAAAGGAGACGTTCCCTCCATGCTAGATTTGATATTTACCAGGAAGGAGAGAGATATTTGAGATTCAGTACCTTCCTCCCTTGGGTAAAAGTGACCATGTCTTTTTGGGAATAAAGTATGCAATGAGTTATAATCTGGAAGAAAATAAGGAGGTTGAAGCAGTTGAAAAATCTGACTTCAGGAGAGTACATTATGGCGACCTTAGAACATTTTTTAACAAGTATAATTGGACAGACTTGTTGCTAGGGAAGGAAGTGAATGAGATGTATGTCAAGTTTTGTGAAATATATGTTAAAGGCACAAAAAATTTATACCAAAACAGAGATGCAGAACTAGGAAACAGGATTGGTTCAACAAAAATTGCGAGAGGGCCAGAGACCGAAAGACACAAAAATGGAATCAATACAGGAAGAGGCCAAACCCCCAAACATACCAGTAATACAAAGATGCGAGGAACAACTACACGACAGTGAGGAGAGAGGCAGAAAGAAATTTTGAAAAAGGGATTGCAGACAAATGTAAAACAGAACCAGATCTATTCTATAAATTCATAAACAACAAATTGCAGGTAAAGGTTAATATTCAGAGGTTGAAAATGGGAAATAGATTCATGGAAAATGAAAAGGAAATGTGTGAAACATTAAACGAAAAGTTCCAAAGTGTGTGTGTACAAAATGAAATCTTCAGGAAACCAGACACAATAAGAATTCCAGAGAACAACATAGAGCACATAGAGGTGTCTAGAGACGAAGTGGAAAAAATGCTCAAGGAGCTAGGTAAGAACAAAGCAGTTGGTCCAGATGGAGTTTCACCATGGGTTCCGAGAGAATGTGCACCTGAGCTCAGCATTCCACTTCAACTGATTTTCCAGGCATCCCTGTTTACAGGAGTTGTAGCTGATGTGTGGAAAAAGGCTAGCATAGTTCCAATCTACAAAAGTGGAAGCAGGGAAGACCCCCTTAATTATAGGCCTGTATCATTGACATGTGTAATAGTCAAAATATTGGAAAAAATAATTAAAACTAAATGGGTAGAACACCTGGAGAAAAACGATATAATATCAGACAGACAGTATAGTTTTCGATCTGGAAGATCCTGTGTAACGAACTTGCTCAGTTTTTATGATCGAGCCACAGAGATTTTACAGGAAAGAGATGGTTGGGTTGACTGCATCTATCTGGACCTAAAAAAGGCTTTCGACAGAGTTCCCCATAAGAGGTTGTTCTGGAAACTGGAACATATTGGAGGGGTGACAGGTAAGCTTCAAACATGGATGAAAAATTTCCTAACTGACAGAAAAATGAGTGCCGTAATCAAAGGAATGTCACGAGTGGAATACCACAGGGTTCAGTTCTTGCACTGGTAATGTTCATTGTCTACATTAACGATCTACCAGTGGGAATACAGAATTATATGAACATGTTTGCTGATGATGCTAAGATAATAAGGAAGATAAGAAACCTAGATAGAAAGGGATAGAAAGGGCTCCCTATCCGGCCGACCGGATAGGGAGCCGTTCGGCCGAGCGGACAGCACGCTGGACTTGTGATCCTGTGGTGCCGGGTTCGATCCCGGGCACCGGCAAAACACAATGGGCAGAGTTTCTTTCACCCTATGCCCCTGTTACCTAGCAGTAAAATAGGTACCTGGGTGTTAGTCAGCTGTCACAGGCTGCTTCCTGGGGGTGGAGGCCTGATCGAGGACCGGGCCGCGGGGACACTAAAGCCCCGAAATCCTCTCAAGATAACCTCAAGATAGATGATTGTCATGCCTTCAAGAAGACCTGGACAAAGTAACTATATGGAGCAACACTTGGTAAATGGAATTTAATGTGAATAAATGCCATGTTATGGAATGTGGAATTGGAGAACCACACAACCTATAAATTATGAGAGAAATCTTTAAAGAATTCTGACAAAGAAAGGGATCTAGGGGTGGTTCTAGATAGAAAACTGTCACATGAGGACGACATTAAGAACATTGTGCGAGGAGCCTATGCTACACTTTCTAACTTCAGAATTGCTTTTAAATACATGGATGAAGAAATACTAAAGAAATTGTTTACGACTTTTGTTGGACCAAAGCTGGAATATGCAGCGGTTGTATGGTGCCCATATCTTAAGAAGCACATCAACAAACTGGAAAAGGTGCAACAACATACCACTAAGTGGCTCCTGGAACTGAAGGACAAGAGCTACGAGGAGAGGTTAGAAGCATTAAATATGCAAAAACTAGTAGAAGAAAAAGTGGTGATATGATCACCTCTAATAGTAAAATAGTTCAAAATAGTAACAGGAATCGATAAAATTGACAGGGAAGAATTCCCGAGACCCAAAACTTCAAGAACAAGAGGTCATAGATTTAAACTAACGAAAGAAAGCTGCCGGAGAAATATAAGAAAATTCACTTTTGTAAACAGAGTGGTAGACAGTTGGAACAAGTTAGGTGAGAAAGTGGTGGAGGCCAAAACCGTCAGTAATTTCAAAGCGTTATATGACAAAGAGTGCTGGGAAGACGGGACACCACGAGCATAGCTCTCATCCTTTAACTACACTTAGGTAATTACACACACCCACCCACCCCACCTGTAAACGTATTAAAAAAAGGCTAAACAAACTCAAAATGTTAATTAACGTCTCAAGCTGGCTACATTCCTACTTTACAGGCCAAATTATACTTATCAATCATTATAAAACGTTAAAACGCCAGCCTGCTTTTCTCGATCATGTGAAAGAGAATTTTCAAACTTTACATGAAAATAGAAAAATAGCATATGACAATAAACAATTACAGTACACAGTATTTCAAATGTAAAAATGTCTGTATTCATGTATGGCACACTAAACACCTGCTTTACCCAAGGTTACGTCAAGGAGGTTGAGTATGCCGAGTACTGAACATAACTTTCATAAACTAGTTTTTCTTTTATTATATGATATATATAAACTATTTGTGAACATTTTAATGTAAAAAAAAAATGTTAAACAAAGAACATCTTAACCAAAAATAAAACCATTATAAACATTCATGATCCACCTCTTCCTGCTTGACCGGGGTTTACTTCGAGGCGTGACTTACCCGCAGGACCCCAGAACGCAAGAGTGTTAAGAAAAGCCAAGTTAAGCATTTGCTATTTGAGTTGACACCACAAGTAATAAGTGATGGTTTAAAAAAAAAAAAAACGTTTTTTTTTATAACAACTGAAGACTTTATGGTTAATTTTTGACGAGAATAATTCTCCGATACCGAGTACTAACAATATGCAGAGGGAAACTCTACACATTTAGTAAATAAGGCAGCCCATAATCCAAACCTTCCAGTTTGACTAAAATGGTTTGCAAACAATAAATGCATTCCAAATTATACAGTCTAGCATTCAGTAACAGACAAAATATTTGTTAGAACTGGGCATGACACATTTCCAAATACAGTAGCTCCTCTATATTAACTACAGTTTAAGCCAATGTTGGTTCCAGAACAAAGTTCCAGCCCTATTTTTTTGCCTTTGTCTGGTATAACTTTTCTGTGTATGAGCCAGTGAACAAAAAATAACAGTTAAGGTGTAAACGTTAAACTATGTTCACACATTGGTCTACATTCTGAACTGACTGCTGAATAAGGACCAAGCAAAGTATGAAAAAAATAGAGGAAATAAATCTGAAATATAATAAGAGTACATTGCTATGTAGTACAGAAGCAATGTATATGACTATGCACCAAAAGAGTAAGAGTATTACAAACAATGCTTTAGTCTCACTCAACACTGTCAGTGTCAAAACTCCATCCTCTAGTCTGTCTGTTATATTATCCTAAACCAGTATGTGTTGAAGCACAAAGCAGCTATGGGGTTGCTCAAGCCACTCAGCCTTTAAATACTATCCCAAATGGTCCAGTCATCACACGGACTTACAGTACAGTACATGAATCGTCAAGGAATGAACGACTGCTGTCAACAAACCTGTCCTTCTCCCATGGCCTATGGGAATGAATAGTCCTGTCAACATTTGCATCATGCAGCAATGTTTTATTTATCATGTGCCCTTAATAAATAGCCAACAAGTGAAATCCAATTCCATAAACAACAAAAATAATTACGCTCCTGATTATCCTGATTATTTCTCATACCTGAGAAATCTCTCACACTTACAAAAACAGTTCAACAGAAATGTATTTGTAAGCAGTTCTATAATTAAGTAAGATAGAAAATGACTTTAAAGGAAAAATAGATTGTTCAAGAGCATCAGTTATTCAATTACCTAAGCAAATAGAGTACAGAACAAAATTTTATGTTTCAAATCAAAACAAATATGGAGTACAATCCAGAACCTACCCTGAGGATTTCTGGAGATATATAATCGGGTGTTCCTACTGCCACATTACTCTGTACTGTTCCATCTTCCTGAAGCCGTAGACATGATCCAAAATCTGCCAGTCGTATATGGCCATTGGCATCAAGTAACACATTATCCGGTTTGATGTCTCGGTGGACATATTTTAACTGATGTATAGAATCTGAAATGGAATACAAACACTTTAAATAACAACACACATACATACAGTGAGATGGTCAGAGAGGAAAATACTGTACATGAAAATGGGCTCAATATAGGAAGAGGCCTAACCCCACAAACATACCAGCACTACAAGCAAGCAAGAAACAATTACACAACAGTGAGGAGAGAGGCAGAAAGGAACTTTGAGAAAGGTAAAGCGGACAAATGTAACACATATCCAGGTCTTTTCTATAAATTCATTAAAAGCAAGCTGCATGTAAAGGATAAAATCCAGAGATTGAGACCGGAAAACAGGACTATTGGGAAAGAAAATGCAATGTGTGAAATGTTAAATGAACAGTTCCAAAGTGTGTTTGTATAAAATGAGGATTACAAAGACCCAGACCTCAATACCAATTCCAGAGCACGCCACAGAATACATAGAGGTATCTCAAAATGAAGTGGAAAAATTACTCAAGGGGGCTAGGAAGAAATAAAGCAGTTGGACCTGGAGTTTCACCTTGGGTGCTGCGAGAATGTGCAACTGAGCTGAGCAGTCCACTCCAATTAATATTCCAGACATCCTTGTGCACAGGAATTTTAGCAGATATATGGAAAAAGGCAAACAGTACCAATCTATAAAAATGGTAGTCGAGAGATACCTCTAAATTATAGACCCGTATCACTAACAAGCGTGGTAGTCAAAGCACTAGAAACAATGGGTAAAGCCAAATGGGTTGAACACCTATCGTACCAATCTACACCAATATATAGTAATCCTAATATATACCAATATACAGTACGGTAATACCAATATATACCAATATATAAATACCAATACTAGTATACAGTAATATGAATATACAGTAATACTGTTCCACTACATAGTAATACCAATATATACCAATATATAGTACCAATATATAGTACCAATCTATAAAAATGGTAGTCGAGAGGAACATCTAAATTATAGACCCCCTAACACTAACAAGCGTGGTAGTAAAAACCCTAGAAACCACAGGTAAAGCCAAATGGGTTTAACACCTAGAGAGTAATGACATAACACAGACAGACAGACAGTAAGGCTTTGTAACAGGAAGATTTTGTGTAACAAATCACCTCAGTTTTTATGATAGCCACAGAGATACTACAGGAAAAAGATGGTTGGGTTGACTATGTCTATCTGAACTTGAAAAGGCTTTTGACAGTCCCACATAAGAGGCTATTCTAGAAACTGGAACATGCTAGAGGGGTGACAGGAAGACTTCTGATATGGATGAACAACTTTTAACTGATCACTGACAGATGAGATCGGTAATCAGAGAGAATGTATCTGACTGGAGGGGTATTACTAGCGGAGTACCACAGAGTTCAGTTCTTACACCAGTAATGTTCATTGTTAACATAAAACGATTTACCAGAAGGAACACAGAATTATATGAATATGTTTGCGGATGATGCCAAGATACAGTACCTGGGGCAGACCACACACAACTTACAAATTATGTGGAAAGGCACTAAAGAACTCTAATAAGGAACTAGACCTAGGGGGTAGTTTTGGATAGTAAACACTCACCAGAGGAACACACAAAGAACACTGAGAGAGGAGCATATGAGTTGCTTTCAA
Source organism: Procambarus clarkii (assembly GCF_040958095.1). Lineage (NCBI taxonomy): Eukaryota > Metazoa > Arthropoda > Malacostraca > Decapoda > Cambaridae > Procambarus > Procambarus clarkii. The sequence continues at coordinate 34,031,332 of NC_091201.1, forward strand.
ATTCAGACTTTTTTTAATTATATGGATGGTGAAATGCTAAAAGAAACTGTTCATGACTTTTGTGAGACCAAAACTGGAATATGCAGCAGTTTTACGGTGCCTATATCTCAAGAAGCACAAACTGGAAAAGGTGCAAAGGCTTGCTACAAAATGGCTTCCAGAACTGAAAAATAAGTGTTAGGAGGAGAGGCAAAAGGGCATTAAATGTCAAAACTAGAAGCTAGAAGAAAAAGAAGTGATTTGATCACCACTTACAAAAAACTAACAGGAATCAAGCAAATGGATAAAAGAGGAATTCCTGAAACCAGCAACTTCACGAACAAGAGGACACTGATTCAAGCTAAAGGTGCCAAACAAGCGAAACCAAGGTGCCAAAAAAAAATATTAAGTTTTCTTTTGCAAACAGAGTGGTAGACGGTTGGAACAAGTCAAGTCAAAAGGTGGGAGGCCAAAATCGTCAGTATTTTCAAAACATTATATGACAGAGTACTGGGAAGACGGGACACCACGAGCATAGCCTCTCATCCTGTAACTACACTTACGTAATTACACTTGGGTAAGTACACACACACACACACATACAGCATATGTAGGTATAGTACTGAATAATTATCCATATTGTTTGGTTAAGTTTACCTACACAGGGATGTAATAAAAAGATGAACCAGTGAGAAGCAATAATGTTTGAAAAATGTGTAAAGCTACAATTTTAATCTATATACTAAAACAATTCCTGCATTCTTGCCTATACCTCATATATTTAACATGAAAAATACCAACTATTGTACAGATATTTGATCAAAGTAACCATTACTCATCATACTTATTCTTACAAATTCTACTAAATGTTTTCCTTCCCCTAAAGCACTGTGCTCAGCATAAAATAAAAAGAACATAATTAATCATCAAAACAAACAGCAATCACAACTCACCAATTGCAAGAATCATTTCTGCTATGTAGAAACGGGCCATATCTTCTGGGAGTCTGTCCTCAAATTTACTAAGTAATGTGAGCAAGTCCCCTCCACAATAGTAATCCATCACCAGATACTAAAACAGATAATATTTGATAAGACACTTTTGCATATAATTACTAAATGTTATACAATGGAAGCAAAGTCAGCCTCCATTGAACTAAACAAGAAAGTTAGCCTTCACTTAGCTTAACAGTCAGACTCCACTAATTTAAACAAGGTCAGCCTATACTGATCTAAACAATAAGAGCAGCATCCACAGATCTAAACAATAGGGTCAGCATCAACTGATCTAAACAAGGTAGTAGTAGTTACTTTGTTTGGCCATGTACCTCACTCTTTGACTTAGAGTGTGAACCCTTTTTTTGGACTCTTGAACCTTTCAGCCCACTCGTCGCAGTGGCCTTGTAGCTCTAGTTTCTTTGCCTTGCGGCATATTTCACACACAGCCTTCCGGCTATTTTCCTCGTGCTGTGCCTTGCGGCATTTGTGGGATATTCAAAAATATCTCGGACATATGCAGCATTTGACCATTCCCCAGGATGCCACCCACAACAGTTAACTGCTGTAACACCCAGTTTCCTAATCACTAATAGATGAACAGAGGGAATGGGTGTAAGGAGACTTACCCATACATCTCGCCCAGCCTAGAAGGTAGTCAGCCTCCACTGATCTCAACAATATAATCAGCCGCCACTGATCTAAAACATGTCAGCCTCCACTGATCTAAACAATGTCAGTCGCCACTTATCTACATAATGTCAGCCTCCACTGATCTAAACAATGTCAGCCTCCACTGATCTACATAATGTCAGTCTCCACTGATCTACATAATGTCAGTCTCCACTGATCTACATAATGTCAGTCTCCACTGATCTAAACAATGTCAGCCTCCACTGATCTAAACAATGTCAGCCTCCACTGATCTAAACAACAAGGTCAGCCTTCACTGATCTAAACAGTAAGGTAAGCTTCTGCTCATCTAAACAATAAAGTTAGCCTCCACTGAATCTAAACAATAAGGTCATCCTCCACTGAATCTAAACAATAAGGTCAGCCTTCACTGAATCTAAACAATAAGGTTAGTCCCACCGATCTAAACAATAAGGTCTGCAGTCTCCACCAAATAAGGTTAGCTGTGACCAAGATCTACAACCTAGATAATAATAATTTACAAGGTGGTGATGTATGATAACCACAATATTACTACTACCACACTCACTAAGGCAACTTTTCCCCAAATACTTCACTGTGATCTGACAGTACATATATAATACGATGCAACCAATATGGTTTTCATTATCTATATTTTGACTTACAAAGAGTGTTAACATAAATAAAGTGTAGAATTTCTCATCTTTTAAGTTGTATTCTCCCTGGCTTTTCTCAAGACACAACAGTATTTAAAGGGGAACAGCAAATTATTTATTGACATTGAAATTCAACAAAGGGCTTAACTTAAATAATTGTAAACAAAAACTTGCCTTTCCAACACATGTTTATAAGTCAACCACATGCTTTACAAAAGCCTTTTATCTGAAAATGTCTGTTATCCAATTTGGGTTTGTTCAGATAACTGGTGGGGCAAGTAGTCTGAATAAAAATGTGCAATGAAGATGGAACTAGTTTGTCCAGTGACTGTACAGTGCCACTTGAGCAGCATTCCTACACTAACGGATGGCTCAGAAACTTAAAACTGTCATGGCATTTGGTACATTAGTGTACATGGTAAAAGGCAGTCTGCTGAGGTTACCTCATTACCATTAATCTCCACTTCAGTCAACCCAACACTATCATCATCCACCACCACCACCTATACTATATAAATATCAATACTCTATCAACTATAATCTTCAATTTAACAAGCGGATCAAAACTTCTCATATTGGCAAGTACAAATAAAGAAATGCTGTCGAATTTCTGCAACAAAATTGTCAATTTCTGGGGAAAGCCCCATCGGCTCCCAGAGCTCTCCAGGCTGAATGCATAAGTATAACTTTCTGGCACCTGCAGCTGCAACCCGTCCTCGACTCAAGTCCATTACATACAGCGGTCAACCCCACAAACGCATTCATAAATTTTAACATGCTGTTCATTCAAAACGGGAATTTTCTCAAGTATAAAATAATATTATAATATATTAACATATTGTGTATATATAGGCATAGGATAGGTTAGGTTAGGTGTTTAGGTTCTGTTGGCGATTATTTGTATTTGTAGTACGTGGGTGAAGCATTTATAGCGTTGTGATTCAAACAAAATTCGTCAGTGAAGCACTTGTTCCGGATATGTTCGAACATCAGCAGTTTTGAGTCGTGTGTAAACTGCTTTTCATTCATGAACAGGGGGTTTGGCGGGTGCGTGGAATCACTTTTGGATCTTTGTTTGGAGGACGGGCTGGACAGCTGAGTGGACAGCGCTTCGGATTCATAGTCCTGAAGTTCCAGGTTCGATCCCCGGTGGAGGCGGGGACAAATGGGCAAAAAAAGTTCCTTTCGCCCTGATGCCCCCTGTTACCTAGCAGTAAATAGGTACCTGGGAGTTAAACAGCTGCTATGGGCTGCTTCCTGGGGATATGTAACAAAAAGGAGGCCTGGTCGAGGATTGGGGTGCGAGGACGCTAAGCCCCTAAATCATCTCAAGATAAGATCAGTCAATGTGCACGGAGTTCTTGCCTACCGGGGACCATGAGCCAGAACCTGGGCCCCCTCAAGAGAGGCCCAAGGAGCAATGGCCTATAAAAAAAACATGTGATTGGGAGCATTCTATATCTGCCATCGACCGAATCTGTCACCCCGAAAGGTAGGTGTGCCCCAAAACAAACCCCTATTCTGGTGAAACTATTGCTACAGAAAGCCGAACGAGTGGACAGCACTCCCTAAACGAAAAATAGCAAACAAGCATGACATCATGTCGCTGCTCCCAACATGGGAGAGAATCAGTAATAGCGAGAATCCGTCTTGGCTACCATGGAGATTCAGAATGGAAACAACAGCTGATCAGCGAAATTGCAGAATCTGCGATGAGAGTGACGGACACCGCCTTGACCACTATCTACGTGAATGTGAACACCTGAGTGACATTAGAAATATGTGTAGAATAATAAACCCCACATTGTTTGAGTTAGGAAAACACTATTTGTCAAATATTGATACTGTTCTTAAAAGATTCCCCCATTTTGCACCCGCAAGATAACGTAAGCTTTTAAGGGTTGACAGATGTTAATCTTCTTGTTTGAGGAGCTGTTCACTTGAGATAGTTAAGCAAGTCCCAGCTGTATCTGGGTACAAGTGACAGGATGAACACCCTATCAGGTTTTTTCTTATTGGGGAGTGTTGTACATGCTGCTATGGCGGTATGTCTACTCACAGGATGAGTGGCGCTGCCCAATAAACTCACCCCTCGGGGCAAAATTTAAAAAAATTCATGTCGCTGCGCCAATGTCTATGCACCCGGCCCCCTCCCTGGGAGAGGGACGGGGAGAGCCCCAGATCCCCACACCGGCAATCCACCCTTCATTTCTCAGGATGATGTGCTCCTGGTGTGGTCTTTTGTCTCTGTCTCCAGCAATTTGTCTCAGATTCTGTGCCTTGTGGCATGAACTGTCTCTACTGGTGGTGTGTGAGCCAGGAGTAATATTCTTCGGTACTTGGGCTGCATGCACATAGGACCACTTTCCCTAGGTGCCCTCTAAGTACTATCCTTAGGGCTTGAGGCCACCTTCCACAAGTCACCTCGGGATCTAACCCCGCTGTGTCTTTTATTGCTCAGTATTTGGCCACACTTGGAGTCAACTGAGGTCTTGTTGCCTGTGTTTGCCTCTGGGTAGGGGTAGTTTTTGTCACCGGTCGGGGCGTGGGGTACTGCACAGCTAGTTTTCACCTCTTACAGGGGCTGGCTCTGTCCACCTGGGTACGCTGTCCTCTTGAGGGGGTTTGCTTTGTTTTTGTTTTTCTGCGGGGTGAGGTGGTCTGCCTTAGTGGTTGCCCCTTCTGTGTTGGGACATATATATCTATCATTATATCTATATTCTCAGTTTTTTTGTGGTTGGTGGTACCCCTTGCTAGACCCCCACAAGTAGACACGTACCAGGGGTTCAGCTATTAGCAGATTGTTCAGTAGTCTTGGGTGCCAGTTCGCAGTACACTGCCTGGGGCTTCCCTTAGGGTGTTAATAAGGCTAAGGGCCATAGAAAACCCTGCGGGGGCTCCGTGGTCCGCTGGATGTGACCCTATAGTCCCCCTCTAGCTTCGTGCGAGTCAGAAGGCTGCTCTGTCCCCTTGTCTCTGGTGGACAATCACCGGTTGTGCCTCCGCCATGCTGCCTGGTTGATACCTGGTTGATGGTTTTTTTATACCAGACCGGCAGAGAATTCAAAAGGAGCAGCATGGAGAGTGTATGGAACTGGATGACAGATCCACTGGCATTCCAGAATTACAGATACAATTACCCACCGAAAGGGAACTACAACTACGACAGAAAACTGCCCTACAACAATCAGTACTGGTCAGAACAAACTCATTATGTCCACGATTAATGGACGTGCCGAAAAAGTCTCCCATTCAAACTATCACTAATAGAGTAACCTCATTCATCTTTGCCAACATACAAGGACTGAAAACAAGAACAAACAACAAAGTACAGTTCATAAATGGCCTCCTCACGGAGTCAAATGCAGTATTTGGAGCTTTCACAGAAACCCATGCAGGGGAATTGTTGGACAGTGAGATCTGGATTCCAGGATATAACCTATACAGGTGTGATAGGAAAATTAGGTCACATGGAGGAGTGGGTCTGTATATTAGGGAAGACCTTGTATGCTCGGAGCTCCTAAACGTTACAAATGAGGTGGTAGAGGTACTGGGATTAAAAATAGAGAAAATAAATTTAGTGATTATACTAATATACAAACCGCCAGATGCAACGGCTGAGGAATTCACAGAACAGATAAGCAAAATAGAGAATAGCCTTGATAATTTGCAGAACCCGATACCTGATATTATTTTCCTAGGTGACTTCAACTTGCCTAGTCTCAGGTGGAAAATAGCAAACAATAATATTATACCAGGAAATCTAACAGGACCTAACCAACCACAGATTAGAGAACTACTTAGATTCTGTGACAAATTTTCACTCAATCAGCAGATATCGGAGCCAACGAGAAATGAAAATATTCTAGATCTGGTCTTTACGAACAATGAAGACATTATCAGAGACATTACGATATCAGATACCACATACTCAGATCACAAACTCATTGAAGTGCAAACGACCATCAATACTCAGAATAGACCTAAAACGTTGATAAAGCGAGAGGGGCTATTCAGTAAATTCAATTTTAATAATAAAAGGATAGACTGGGAGATAATAAACAGGGAACTTACAAACATTCCATGGGGAACTGTTCTAAATAATACAAGTCCTACAGAAGGAATAGAAAAACTTACTTCAGAAGCGTATCAAGTCTGTCTGAAACATGTTCCTTTGAGGAAAGCCAGAAAGAGATCTAACGTAGAAAGAGAACGCAGACGACACTATAAACGCAGGAAAAAAATAACGGAACTGCTTATGCAGACACGAATTTCCCGTCAAAGAAGGAATAATTTAAATAGGGAGATTGAAGAAATCGAGCGGAAATTGAAACACTCATATGAAACTGAAGAAAGGCAGTTAGAACAGAAAGCAATTCAGGAAATAAAGAAAAATCCAAAATATTTCTTCTCATATGCGAAATCAAAAGCAAAAACCACTGCCAGTATTGGACCTATTCGTACAAGTGAAGGTTCATACACGGAGGATGACAAAGAAATTAGTGAAATCCTAAAAAAGCAGTATGAGGACATGTTTAGCACTCCAATAAACAACATGAAGGTGGAAGATCCAGACATTTTCTTTATGCGGGATATTCAAACCCCGGTAAATATAACTGATATAAACACGAGCGCACTAAATTTTGAAAAAGAAATTGAAAACATGCCCATGCACTCGGCCCCAGGTCCAGACTCATGGAATTCAATATTTATAAAGAAATGCAAAGTGCCGGTAGCACAGGCACTCAGTATAGTGTGGAGGAAGAGCTTGGACACGGGGGAGATACCAGATGCACTTAAAGTAGCAGACATAGCCCCTCTACACAAGGGAGGGAGCAAAGCATTGGCAAAAAATTATAGACCAGTTGCACTAACATCGCACATCATAAAAGTATTTGAGAGAGTGATTAGGAGTCAGGTCACCAATTTCATGGAGACCAATGACCTTCATAACCCAGGCCAACATGGATTTCGAGCGGGAAGATCGTGCCTCTCACAGCTACTTGAGCACTACGACAAAGTCACTGAGGCATTAGAAGAGAAACAGAATGCTGATGTGATATACACGGACTTCGCAAAGGCCTTCGATAAATGTGACCATGGCGTGATAGCACACAAAATGAAGTCAATGGGAATAACCGGTAAAGTAGGACGCTGGATACTCAGTTTTCTGTCAAACAGGACTCAGCGAGTAACTGTCAACCATATAAAATCTAGTCCAAGTGCAGTGAAAAGCTCTGTACCTCAGGGTACAGTCCTTGCACCACTGCTTTTCCTTATTCTCATATCAGATATAGACAAAAATACAAGTCACAGCTTCGTATCATCCTTTGCAGATGACACAAAAATCAGTATGAAAATTACCTCGGCTGAGGACATTGAAAAACTTCAAGCTGATATTAATAAAGTTTTCGACTGGGCATCAGAAAATAACATGATGTTTAACAGTGATAAATTCCAGGTACTCAGGTACGGTAAAAATGAAGACCTTAAACATAATACAGAGTACAAAACACAATCAAATGTACCCATAGTAGGAAAACAGCATGTAAAGGATTTGGGAATAATAATGTCGGACGACCTAACGTTTAAGGAGCATAACCAAGCAAATATTGCGACAGCCAGAAAAATGATAGGATGGATTACGAGAACTTTCAAATCCAGGGATCCCATCACAATGGTTGTACTCTTCAAGGCACTTGTGTTGTCCCGTCTTGAGTACTGCTCAGTACTCACTTCCCCCTTCAAAGCAGGAGAGATTGCTGAAATAGAGGGAATACAGAGAACATATACGGCACGCATAGACGCAATAAAGCACCTAAATTATTGGGATCGTCTCAAAGCCCTCCAAATGTACTCACTAGAAAGAAGACGAGAGAGATATCAAATAATATACACCTGGAAGATACTGGAGGGTCAAGTACCAAATCTACACAGTAAAATAACAACGTACTGGAGTGAACGACATGGAAGAAAATGTAGAATAGAACCAATGAAGAGCAGAGGTGCCATAGGCACAATCAGAGAACACTGTATAAACATCAGAGGTCCGCGGTTGTTCAACGTCCTCCCAGCAAGCATAAGAAATATTGCCGGAACAACAGTGGACATTTTCAAGAGGAAACTAGATTTATTCCTCCAAGGAGTGCCGGACCAACCGGGCTGTGGTGGGTATGTGGGCCTGCGGGCCGCTCCAAGCAACAGCCTGGTGGACCAAACTCTCACAAGTCGAGCCTGGCCTCGGGCCGGGCTTGGGGAGTAGAAGAACTCCCAGAACCCCATCAACCAGGTATCAACCAGGTATCAACCAGGTATGGGGTTCTGGGAGTTCTACTCCCCAAGCCCGGCCCGAGGCCAAGCTTGACTTGTGAGAGTTTGGTTCACTAGGCTGTTGCTTGCAGCGGCCCACAGGCCCACATACCCACCACAGCCCAGTTGGTCCGGCACTCGTTGGAGGAAACAATCTAGTTTCCTCTTGAAGATGTCCACTGTTGTTGTCCAAGGCTGCCTGTTGGGTTGGCGATTCTTTTGACCCGGAGTCGTGCAACGTTTGTTGCCTGTACTTGCTCCATTTCACCCAAGCTACTGATCGTGATATGAGCAAGAAGGCGACAGCTGCGTTGCATGACAGGTTTAGGTTGCTGCAACGTGCTAGGTTAGTTGCTTTCCCGGATGCCCCAAGACTGTCCCGGATTTTGGGGTGGGAGTCGCTTTGGCTCTGGTTCCATCCTACCCCCTTGTTCTTCCCTTTTTGTTGTCCATCCAGTTCCTCCCCCCCCCCCTTGCTTCCAGCTCCGAAGCGTCTGAGGGTTTCAGAGACAGGGCAGGGTTTAGTTGGTGTTGAGACTCGGGCAGTCTCAGGGCAGTCCCCTTCCAGAGTGGTGGCAGAGGCATTTAAGCCTGGCCTTCCTGCCGGAGCTTCTGGGTCTGACCAGTGGGCCCCCTTAGTTCCTGCTTTTTCAGCTGCTCCTGCCTTTTCTTCAGAGGCAGGGAACTGCTCGGCCCCGGATCCTCGGGACGAGGTTCGTGAGGCAGGGGAGGGGTTGACTTGGGGGCCTTGGGGGCCTTGGGGGCCTTGGGGGCCTTGGGGGCCTTGGGTCCCGTTGGACCCCGCTTGGGTTTTTGTACCCTAAGAACAGGGCATGGTGTTAAAGGGCGTGGGGTTCTCTTTTGCTCCCTCCTTGTACGAGTTGGATTTGGTGTTTACCCCCTACCCAGACTCAGTTCCGTGGCCCCGACGGTTCTTCAGTCTTGTCTTTCCGGAGGTTTCCGGCTTCCCGGGTCCAGTCACAGTGGGTGCAGTAAGCCCTTGCAGCTTACCTCCTGCACGACCCGGATTTTGCTTTCGTGATGGATCCGCGTTCCTTCGTGTGTGGATCTTTATGTCCTTACTGGGTTTGTTACAAAGTTCCGAAGTCATCCTGGTTAGCAGACTGTCCTTTCTTCTCTTTGGAAGCGTGGCACACATTTTGTCGGTCCCGCACCCTTGAGTGGCGGGAGGCTCAGACGGTGTTGCAGGTTTCCTGGGGGGAGGGCGCATTTGAGCATCTCAATGAGTGCTTGTTCGCCCCTACCCTTCCGCGGGATGTTGGTGTGATGCAGCTTCATATGCAGGTTCCTTCCTTTTTGGCTGCACTGGTCACGGAGGACTTGCGTATGCGGGGCCTGCTGGCTTCGGCCCTGCATTCTTCTCCCTCCTTGAGCTGTCTTCAGACTGGCTTGCAGTGGATGTGGAGCCACTCGGGACCACCTCTGGGTCTGGTGAGTTGCCTTCAGCGGCACGTGCGTCGTCTGTGGTGTTGAAGCTGTTTGCGCCGCTCCTGTAGGATGCTGTTTTGCCGTTTTTTTTTTGCATCTCGGCTCACATGTCGGGAGGCAGTGCTAACTTCTTCCTTGGAATCAGCTTGGGCCCTGGCTCTTAAGAGTGTCTTCGCCCTTTTGTCCGTTGCTGTTTGCAGAGTCTACGGTGATGCAGTATCTGCAGGCGACTTCAGCTAGTTCCCGTCCTGTGTCTGAATTGTTGGTCCTCTGGGGGGCTCGTGGGGAGGCCATCCCAGCAGGGTCATACCTGCTTGATGGGGTTCTGGGAGTTGTTCTACTCCCCAAGCCCAGCCCATGGTGGTTGTCCACCAGAGACAAGGGGACAGAGCAACCTTCTGACTCGCACGAAGCGAGAGGGAACTAAAGGGTCGTGCCAGGGCTCGAGGTTCTTTTTCTCGTGGTAGGCCAGTGTGTCAGGTTCGGTGCCGTCTGTTTCTGTTCAGCGTGGGGATCGCCCTTTGCGCCGTTTGGGTGCTTGTAAGGTGTGTTGGCCCTTTCGCGGTTCGTCCCATTGATAGGGCGATTGTAGTCAGTTGTCTCAGCTTCGTGTTGAGGAGCGAGGACTGAACGCCGCCCGGGTATGTCCCTGTTTTTCCTTGTCTTTGGGTAATTAGCTCCAGAGAGCCTTATTTTCCCTCCAGAAAATAAGAATCAAATGTAATGAAACGCTATTTTCTGGGTGAGTACCGGAGGCTCCCCAGCATCCCTCCCACCCTCTATCCAGTCAGCGGTGTTTTTGCTATTTTGACACCCAGCCTGAGAACTGAAGGGTGGATCACCGGTGTGGGGGTCTGGGGGCTCCCCTTTCCCCCTCCCGGGGATAGGGGGGAGGTTGCACAGACAGCAGCAAGGCAACACAATGTCATGCTCATTTGCTAATTTTCGTTTGGGGAGTTCTGTCCAATCGTTCGGCTTTCGGGAGCAATAGTTCCACCAGAATAGAGGTCTGTTTTGGGGGCGCCTACCTTTCTGGGTGCCAGATCCGGTCGATAGAAGACAGAATGCTCCCAAACCACACGGGGGTTTCTATAGGCCATTGCACCTCGTGCCTCTCTTGAGGGGGTTCTGGCTCATGGTCCCTGGTAGGCAAGAACTCCATGCACATTGATGCCAGAAAGTTATACATATCCATTCAGCCTGGATAGCTCCGGGGAGCCTCTGGGACTCACCCAGAGAATGGTGTTTCATGACATTCAACTCTGGTTTTCTTCCCCCTCACTTTTCAGGACGACGAACCAATTATCCGAACACAACAGGTTATCCATTCAGTCGCAGTCCCGAGGGGTTAGGAAAGCACGTGGCTGACTGTAGCATATTGATAATGATTAACATTTACAACATACAACATGCATTTAGAGAATGAGTTTCCTGCCAACAGGAGCATTTATGCTACATAAAAAAATAAACATCTTAAAATTAAACATTTTGTATAATATAAATGAAAGAAAGATAACTCAAATACATATTATATATTACGTAAAAATTCTTCCTTCTAATAGATATACTGTATATTAAGATACAGTATATTATAAATCAAATAGATATACTGTATTATATATCCACTAGATATATTATATAACAATAGACTTATTATACCCAATAGATATATCATATATCCAATATGTTATATGATATATCTAATAGTTATATATCTAATAGATATATTGTATATCCAATAGATATACAATATATCTTATCGTACCTAGTAGCCACAACGCACTTCTCGGCCTACTAAGCAAGGCCCAATTTGCCTAATAGGCCAAGAGTTTTTTTTTATTTTCAATAAATTGTTTCCTATTGGTTTATTTTAATTATTATTATTATATTGAATTAAGAATATAAATTATTGATTTAGTAATGTTAATTTAGATTAGGTTAATTAAGATAGGTTAGGTTAGGTAGGGTTGGTTAGGTTCGGTCATATATCTATGTTAGTTTTAGCTAAAATTTAAAAAAAAATTGCTCATACATAATGAAATGAATAGCTTTATCATTTCATAAGAAAAAAAATGAGAAAAATATTGAAATTTTGGAAAACTTGGCTTATTATGCAAATTGGGTCTTGCATAGTAGGCCAAGAACTGCGTTCTGGCTACTAGGTACAACACATATATATATGTTGTACCTAGTATACATATATATATAACATATATATATATATATATATATACATATATGTGTGTATATCACGAAAATAAACACGTGATTAAGAATGTGACAATGTCAGACCACGGAGGAAAAATGAAACAGGAATTTCCTTAAGTACTTTCGTATATTAAATACATCTTCAGAAGGTCAATACACCTTCTGAAGATGTATTTAATATACGAAAGTACTTAAGGAAATTCCCGTTTCATTTTTCCTCCGTGGTCTGACATTGTCATATACATATATATATATATATAGATACACAACATATATACAACATATATATATATATGTTGTACCTAGTAGCCAGAACGTACTTGGCCTACTATACAAGTCCCGATTTGCCTAATAAGCCAAGTTTTCCATAATTTATATATTTTTCCTAATTTTTTCTTATGAAATGATAAATCTGTCCATTTCATTATGTATAAGTTAATTTGTTTAAATTTGAGTTAAAACTAACGTAGATATATGACCGAACCTAACCAACCCTACCTAACCTAAGCTATCTTAACATAACCTAAATTAACACATATCCTAAATTAAGTCAATAAATTATGGTCTTAAAATAATAACAATAATTAAAAAAAACTATTTGGAAAAAAATTATTGAAAATAAAGAAAATCACTCGGCCTATTAGGCAAATCGTGCCTTGCATAGTAGGCCGAGAAGTGCATTCTGGCTACTAGGTACGACATATATATATACAGTACAGTATATATATATTACACACACACACACACAAACACAGTATATATTCAATAGATATGCTGTACTGTACATCCAAAAGATATTCAGATACAAATTATATTAATCATGGTACATACTCATTTAATAGTTAATTTATCAAGGTATTTAATATATTACTTTTTTTTTTACACTTCCTATAATATTTCTTGCAAAATAATTTACAAACTCATATAACAGCTAAACTGAAACAGTTCTCTAAAGGGCCTACCGATATCCTAAGCTGCTGTCAGAGACATGGAATCAATAGCAATGTAAGTCTAGTGCACTACAAGTGCAAGGATGCACACGATGCATGTTTGTGCAGCTCGAGGTGCGACAACAATACTGCCATTATACTTACCAGATTACTATCATCTTGAAAGGCATAATGAAGGTTAGTTATCCAGCGTCTGTCCCCAAACACCAGCACGTCGCGCTCCTCGTGAAAACACGCCGTCTCGGCTCTAAACAATCAAAATATACACCATTACAATTTACTCATCTATATTTGGAGCAATAAAGATGTTTTATATAAACTTGTTTATAAATATGATACCCAGTTATTAAAAGAGAAAAGAATCTGCAATGAACACATGCTAATGAGTAAATATCTTCCCCTTAGGTGAAACCAAAGGGGAAGCCAAGGACTAGAAGGCAAAGTAAAATGTATAGTCTGCTGCCACACCACAGTTCTAAGTGAATTCCATTTACTCACTACTCTGACATAGAACAAATTGTTTCTAGTGTGTTCCATTTGGGCACTCTTTTCTACCTGTGTCCCCTGTACTCACCTACTTGTGCTTGCGGGGGTTGAGCTTTGGCTCCTTGGTCCCGCCTCTCAACTGTCAATTAACTGGTGTACAGATTCTTGAGCCTACTGGGCTCTATCATAACTACATTTGAAACTGTGTATGGAGTCAGCCTCCACCACACCACTGCTGTACAAGCACCACCTGTGTCCCCCTGTACAAGCACCACCTGTGTCCCCCTGTACAAGCACCACCTGTGTCCCCCTTGTACAAGCACCACCTGTGTCCCCTTGTACAAACACCACTTGTGTCCCCCTTGTACAAGCACCACCTGTGTCCCCCTGTACAAGCACCACCTGTGTCCCCCTGTACAAGCACCACCTGTCCCCCCCCCCTGTACAAGCACCACCTGTGTCCCCCTGTACAAGCACCACCTGTGTCCCCCTGTACAAGCACCACTTGTGCCCCCCCTGTACAAGCACCACCTGTGTCCCTCTGTACAAGCACCACCTGTGTCCCCCTGTACAAGCACCACCTGTATCCCCCTGTACAAGCACCACCTTTGCCCCCCCCCCCCCCCCCTGTACAAGCTCCACCTGTGTTCTCCTGTACAAGCACCACCTGTGTCCCCCTTGTACAAGCACCACCACCTGTGTCCCCCTGTACAAGCGGCAGGGGAGGGGAGGGGAGGGGGAACGAGCGGCAGGGGAGGGGAGGGGCACGAGCGGCCGGGGACGGGGGACGGAGCAGCAGGGGACGATGGGGGGGGGGAGGAGCAACAGGGGACGATAAGGTGGGGGGGGGAGCAGCAGGGGACGATGGGGTGGGGGGGGGGAGTATCAGGGGACGATGGGGGGGGATAGGGGGGGAATAGCAGGGGATGATGGGGGAGGGAGCAGCAGAGGATGATGGGGAGTAGCAGGGGACGATGGGGGTGGGGGGGGAGTAGCAGGGGACGATGGGGGTGGGGGGGAGTAGCAGGGGACGATGGGGGTGGGGGGGAGTAGCAGGGGACGATGGGGGTGGGGGGGGAGTAGCAGGGGACGATGGGGAGAGTAGCAGGGGACGATGGGGGGAGAGTAGCAGGGGACGATAAGGGAGAGTAGCAGGGGATGATGGGGGAGAGTAGCAGGGGACGATGGGGGAGAGTAGCAGGGGACGATGGGGGAGAGTAGCAGGGGACGATGGGGGTGGGGGGGGAGTAGCAGGGGACGATGGGGGTGGGGGGGGAGTAGCAGGGGACGATGGGGGTGGGGGGGGAGTAGCGGGGGACGATGGGGGTGGGGGGGGAGTAGCGGGGGACGATGGGGGTGGGGGGGAGTAGCAGGGGACGATGGGGGTGGGGGGGAATAGCAGGGGACGATGGGGGTGGGGGGGAGTAGCAGGGGACGATGGGGGTGGGGGGGGGAGTAGCAGGGGACGATGGGGGAGAGTAGCAGGGGACGATGGGGGAGAGTAGCAGGGGACGATGGGGGTGGGGGGGGGAGTAGCAGGGGACGATGGGGGAGAGTAGCAGGGGACGATGGGGGAGAGTAGCAGGGGACGATAAGGGAGAGTAGCAGGGGATGATGGGGGAGAGTAGCAGGGGATGATGGGGGAGAGTAGCAGGGGACGATGGGGGAGAGTAGCAGGGGACGATAAGGGAGAGTAGCAGGGGATGATGGGGGAGAGTAGCAGGGGACGATAAGGGAGAGTAGCAGGGGACGATGGGGGGGGGGGGAGCAGCAGAAGGACCACTGTGTCCGTGTGCCCACATGTGGGTCCAAGTCTCCCCCTCCACCTGCGTGCGTGCGTGTGTGTCTATTTTGAGAAAGAATGATTGGTACCAACCTCTTAAGCATCTCCCACTTGTTAAGGATCTTCATGGCGAAGACCCTGTCGGTGCCCTTGAGCTTGACCACACACACTTCGCCGAAGGCTCCGCGCCCTATCACCTTGATGACCTCGAAGTCGTCCCGGGTCAGACGGAGGGCCTTCACGCGCTGCACCACTGGTTTAACTGTCGACACAACAAATCAATTACAGTTTTACTAACAATTTGGCAAAAAGGATTTTCACTACTTAAACATAAACTTGCAGTTACACCAATGGGTAAATCAGATACATGCATGGGGGGGGGGGAGAGCTTTTAATGGAGGATGTTTGACTAGCGAGAGCTTACCGCACCAACTTTGTCCAATGACGAATTTATTTTATCAATTTTTCAAACGTCAGACAGCAAGCAGCTGCCTGCTGTCTGTAGCAAGACATGTAGAGTGTAGTTTACTCTGCAGGTTTACTTCCGATATGTATAGTTTAGCTGGCACTGAGGAGCCTAAGAGGAAAGACATTACCCAGACAGCAACACTGTCGGACGGTAACTGTGCCAATAAGCCTGGGTGCCAACTTGCGGAATGTACAGAGAACATTAACTTTTAAAAATCAACACAACAAAATATGTAAATCATTAAGACTACTTTAAATCCCTCAAATGCCACTCCCTGAAAGACAATTTCACCCATACATTCAGCCCGTCCTCCAAAAATGGGGAGGTAAATATAACAGCTCCATAAGTGCAATTATGTGCTATGTATGACAGTCAGGAATTGTACTTATTTAAACTTAGTATTAAATCGTACTGTCAAATATATTGTGAATATTTGAGTTAACTTGAAAAGCTGAATAGAAAACCACGACCTAACCTAACCATCTTAGTTTTTGAAGATAAATATTTTATTGCTTCTTACAATTACTACCTAACCAATAGCTATATTGATATTACAGTTTTATAAAACAAAACTAAAATATTTTAATAATTTGTAAAGTAACTCAGGTTATTTTAAAATTTTGTATAAAATCTCTGTTGTTAAATAAAAGTGAAAAAGAAATTCTTGATATTTAAAACTTGTGTATAACGAACTGAACTTTAAAACTTCATTCCAAAATTCTGAGTGTCTTAACAGTGGGGGGAGTCCCTCCCCCACGCTGAGGGCTGGTGTAGTGGGGGAGGGACGCTGAGGGCTGGTGTAGTGGGGGAGGGACGCTGAGGGCCGGTGTAGTGGGGGAGGGACGCTGAGGGCCGGTGTAGTGGGGGAGGGACGCTGAGGGCTGGTGTAGTGGGGGAGGGACGCTGAGGGCTGGTGTAGTGGGGGAGGGACGCTGAGGGCCGGTGTAGTGGGGGAGGGACGCTGAGGGCCGGTGTAGTGGGGGAGGGACGCTGAGGGCTGGTGTAGTGGGGGAGGGACGCTGAGGGCTCGTGTAGTGGGGGAGGGACGCTGAGGGCTCGTGTAGTGGGGGAGGGACGCTGAGGGCTGGTGTAGTGGGGGAGGGACGCTGAGGGCCGGTGTAGTGGGGGAGGGACGCTGAGGGCCGGTGTAGTGGGGGAGGGACGCTGAGGGCTGGTGTAGTGGAGGGACGCTGAGGGCCGGTGTAGTGGGGGAGGGACGCTGGGGGCCGGTGTAGTGGGGGAGGGACGCTGAGGGCCGGTGTAGTGGGTGGGACGCTGAGGGCTGGTGTAGTGGGGGAGGGACGCTGAGGGCCGGTGTAGTGGGGGAGGGACGCTGAGGGCTGGTGTAGTGGGGGAGGGACGCTGAGGGCCGGTGTAGTGGGGGAGGGACGCTGAGGGCCGGTGTAGTGGGGGAGGGACGCTGAGGGCCGGTGTAGTGGGGGAGGGACGCTGAGGGCCGGTGTAGTGGGGGAGGGACGCTGAGGGCCGGTGTAGTGGGGGAGGGACGCTGAGGGCCGGTGTAGTGGGGGAGGGACGCTGAGGGCCGGTGTAGTGGGGGAGGGACGCTGAGGGCCGGTGTAGTGGGGGAGGGACGCAGACAGAGAGGCCACGCGTCACCGTCCATGCTAGCCAACATGGGGGGGGGGAGGGTATAAGCAATGAATGGACACGTTCTCGGGTGCGGTGATAATGCTGTTTTTCCCCTTCCCCCGGCGAGGTGAGTCGCCTCCAGCGGTAACCACAACATTCCTCCCCCACACCGCCGCTCCTCCTCCTCCTCCTCCTCCTCTTCCTCCTCTCCTCTCCTCCCTTTCCTTCTTCCGCTATTCTTCCCATACCTCGCCCCTCCCCCTCCGTACCTCGCCCATCCCCCTCCCATATCTCGCCCATCCCCCTCCCATACCTCGCCCCTCCCACCCTCCCTGATTGAACACTCCTGCCTCACCTGCAAACGGTTTCGAGAGTTGTTCTACTCCCCAGACGGTGTGGGACCTAGCAACAACACGTTCTAGAAGGTAGCGGCCCGCACATATCCATTACATCCCGGTTCACCCCCATACTTCCACCAAAACTTTGTTCATTTACCTCTTGAAAACCTTTGTTGCAGTAATATTTCTTACTCTGGGTGAGAGAAGGATAACGAGCCGCGTACCTCTCAAGTTCATGCAATATTCTCTGAGCCTAAGACAACTATTCTTCACTATGTATATTCTACATTTGTTTCTGTATATTTAACTCCAGAATACTTTTTCGTGTGTTACCAGGCCTTTTACTACCTTTTTAGGTATATGTTATGTAATATACCCCTCCTCTTCTTTCTAAATTTTTAAATTTTTAAATTTTGCCCCGAGGGGCGAGTTTATTGGGCAGCGCCACTCATCTTGTGAGTGGACATACCGCCATAGCAGCATGTCCAACACTCCACAATAGGAAGAAAACCCGCCTCTCCTCTCCTCTCCTCTAGAAAGAAAAACCTCTCCTTTCTAGGAAGTACATTTTGAGTGCTTTGATATCATCCCAGTAATTTAGGTGCCTCTGTATTGCTATTATTTCAGAAATGTCTTCTGCTTTGAAAGGTGAAGAACTGAGCAGTACTGAAAGAGGGAAGACACAAATGATTTGAAAATAATGAGGAGTGTGGTGGCATCCCGGGAGTTAAAGGTTCTTATAGTCCATACTATCATTTTCCTGGCTAGAGAAATGGTTGGTATGGTTCTGTAAGCACAACCATACTGCTGAACCATACTGTATACTGTTTACCGTTTAAATTCTTATTTTTTTCTAAATCAAATATCTGGAACATATTTGTTACCTGGAGTATACCTGGAGAGGGTTTCCAGAGTTCTACTCCCCAAGCCCGGCCTCAGATGACTAGGTCCAACAGACTGTTGCTTGGAGCGGCCCGCAGGCTCGCATATCCACAACAGCCTGGTTGGTCCGGCAAATCTTACAAGAACTTGTTTGAGTGCCTCTTTAATCACTGTGTTGAAAATCCCATTTTTTTTATGTTTTTTTGACCAGACCTTTTTGACCTGGTCCAGGACGGACCGAAACGTCGTCGTCCCTTCACCTTCTAGTGTGTGGTCTGGTCAAATTACTTTAGCCACGTTATTATGACTCATCGCCTGCCTAATCTTTTTACGTTCTACAATGGAGGACCTTATTGATACACAGTACTTGTACTTCTTACACACATGTAATTTTCATGTTGATGTTGCATTACCTACAGTGTATGACACGAAACCGTGATGTATATTCCATTTGTGATATAAGAGTATAAACAGTGGTGCCACGACTGTACCCTCGGGTACACAGGTTTTTAGTGTGCTTCAACTTAATTTGGTTAGGTTAGGTTAGGTTAGGTTAGGTTAGGTTAGGTTAGGTTAGGTGAGGTGAGGTTAGGTTAGGTTAGGTGAGGTGAGGTTAGGTTAGGTTAGGTTAGGTTAGGTTAGGTTAGGTGAGGTTAGGTTAGGTTAGGTTAGGTTTACATTTTGCATTGTGCTTTTCTCAGGAAATGTAATATCCAACGCCCCAATTTGCCGGTTATTCACTGGACCTCATGTCAT
Organism: Procambarus clarkii; assembly: GCF_040958095.1. Classification (NCBI taxonomy): domain Eukaryota; kingdom Metazoa; phylum Arthropoda; class Malacostraca; order Decapoda; family Cambaridae; genus Procambarus; species Procambarus clarkii. Next base: position 34,050,836 of record NC_091201.1, read on the forward strand.
GGGTTATCACTCCATGGTCACATATATTAAATGCCTTAGCAACGTCCGCGTATAGAATATCTGCATTTAGAATTTCTGCCTAATGCTTCTGCGTTTTTGTTATAATGGGGAGGCCTGGTCAGAGACCGGGCCGTGGGGACATTGATATCCGAAATTAACGAAAGGAATTGGTCGATTAATTGGGAAAAGGCAGAGCTTACCGCTCTATATATTTGTTGACCTGGATTGTGAAGGTCGTTGTTCTCCAGAAAATTAGAGATTAGACTCCTAGTCAAGACTTTAATTAAGACTAAGACTTTCAAATACTTTAATTATGTGTAATAGTGTGACCGGTCCACCACAGCTCTTGGCCAATGGTTTCTTGTTTCCCATATAGCGGGGAAATAGAACTATAGTGGTGACATCTCGCTTGTCCTCCCTATTACACTCAAAGCTAATGGTACTACTGGGGCAGAGAGCAAGAGTATCTTGTCTATTTGTTTACCAAGTGAGCTTGGAAGGTAAGGTTAGGTTTACCAAGTGAGCTTGGAAGGTAAGGTTTACCAAGTGAGCTTGGAAGGTAAGGTAAGGTTTACCAAGTGAGCTTGGAAGGTAAGGTTAGGTTTACCAAGTGAGCTTGGAAGGTAAGGTAAGGTTTACCAAGTGAGCTTGGAAGGTAAGGTTAGGTTTACCAAGTGAGCTTGGAAGGTAAGGTAAGGTTTACCAAGTGAGCTTGGAAGGTAAGGTAAGGTTTACCAAGTGAGCTTGGAAGGTAAGGTAAGGTTTACCAAGTGAGCTTGGAAGGTAAGGTAAGGTTTACCAAGTGAGCTTGGAAGGTAAGGTAAGGTTTACCAAGTGAGCTTGGAAGGTAAGGTAAGGTTTACCAAGTGAGCTTGGAAGGTAAGGTTAGGTTTACCAAGTGAGCTTGGAAGGTAAGGTAAGGTTTACCAAGTGAGCTTGGAAGGTAAGGTAAGGTTTACCAAGTGAGCTTGGAAGGTAAGGTAAGGTTTACCAAGTGAGCTTGGAAGGTAAGGTAAGGTTTACCAAGTGAGCTTGGAAGGTAAGGTAAGGTTTACCAAGTGAGCTTGGAAGGTAAGGTAAGGTTTACCAAGTGAGCTTGGAAGGTAAGGTAAGGTTTACCAAGTGAGCTTGGAAGGTAAGGTAAGGTTTACCAAGTGAGCTTGGAAGGTAAGGTAAGGTTTACCAAGTGAGCTTGGAAGGTAAGGTAAGGTTTACCAAGTGAGCTTGGAAGGTAAGGTAAGGTTTACCAAGTGAGCTTGGAAGGTAAGGTAAGGTAGGTAAGCTAACCTTCGTCAACATTCCGCATACCCTTGACGCAGAAGCTGTCATCTTCAACAACTCAATTTGTCTATTGGATTACCAGACATAGTTGTGTACTGTTCTTTGACGATTTCACTAATTTATTTACTCACCTAGTTATGTTTACGGGGGTTGAGCTCTGGCTCTATGGGCCCGCCTCTCAACTGTCGATCAAACAACTGATCCCCCCCCCCCGAACCCAGGAAGCAGGCAATAGCAGCTGTCTAACTCTCAGGTACCTATTTACTGCTTTGTGAACAGAGGCATCAGGGTGAAAGAAACTCTGCCCATTTGTTTCCGCCTACGCCGGGGATCGATCTCCGGACCCTAGGACTACGAATCCCGAGCGCTGTCCACTCAGCCGTCAGACTATGTCATTCTGTGCCTATGAACCTTCTCTAGGTATAGGTTCAATACTAGAGGCTTCTTATTTCACACATCTTGAGGTTATCTTGAGATGATTTCGGGGCTTTTTTTAGTGTCCCCGCGGCCCGGTCCTCGACCAGGCCTCCACCCCCAGGAAGCAGCCCGTGACAGCTGACTAACACCCAGGTACCTATTTTACTGCTAGGTAACAGGGGCATAGGGTGAAAGAAACTCTGCCCATTGTTTCTCGCCGGCGCCTGGGATCGAACCCAGGATCACAGGATCACAAGTCCAGCGTGCTGTCCGCTCGGCCGACCGGCACATAGCAACAAATATTTCATTATTTCTTCTAAGGCTTTCCTTATTCTATTTTTTTTTTAAATCTTTCTCTTTAGATCGAGAGCCGGTCGGCCGAGCGGACAGCACGCTAGACTTGTGATCCTGTGGTCCTGGGTTCGATCCCAGGCGCCGGCGAGAAATAATGGGCAGAGTTTCTTTCACCCTATGCCCCTGTTACCTAGCAGTAAAATAGGTACCTGGGTGTTAGTCAGCTGTCACGGGCAGCTTCCTGGGGGGGGAGGCCTGGTCGAGGACCGGGCCGCGGGGACACTAACGCCCCGAAATCATCTCAAGATAACCTCAAGATAGATTACTTTTTTGAGTTATTTGTTCCTGCTTGAGCGTTTCAATTATTCTTTTCCTTCTTATGTAGAGTCCCTTACTTGATACCTGGTTGATGGGGTTCAGGGAGTTGTACTCCCCAAGCCCGGCCCGAGGCCAGGCTTGACTTGTGAGAGTTTGGTCCACCAGGCTGTTGCTTGGAGCGGCCCGCAGGCCCACATACCCACCACAGCCCAGTTGGTCCGGCACTCCTTGGAGAAAACTATCTAGTTTTCTCTTAAAGATGTCCACGGTTGTTCCGGCAATATTTCTTACAGTCGCTGGGAGGACAGTGACCAACCGCGGACCTCTGATGTTTATACAGTGTTCTCTGATTGTGCCTATGGCACCTCTGCTCGTCACTGGTTCTATTCTGCATTTTCTTCCATATCGTTCACTCCAGTACGTTGTTATTTTACTGTGCAGATTAGGGACCTGTCACTCCAGTATTTTCCATGTGTATATTATTTGGTATCTCGTCTCCTTTCTAGTATTTATCCAGGCTCTTTCTTCATATTACGCTGAGCGCTCACGCTACTGGTACTTTACATTTCTATATGAATATTGAATTCCATGAGTCAGCCCCAAAAGCTGAGTGCATGGGCATATTGTCAATTTCTCTTTCAAATTCTTCCGAGTTTGTGTTAATATCAGTTATATTATCTGCAGCTTGGATGTCATTCATACAGAAGCTGTCTGGATCATCAACTTTCATGTTGTTATTGGTGTCCTAAACATAGTTCTGTCCCCCAAGTAATCCTCTTTGTTGACACAATACTCAACAGCCATTCTCGCTTCCTATTTATTTTGGACGTGTTACGTGTATAAATGGTAGCCTGAACTTTATTATGAGTGTGAGCCGAATATAAGGTATCAGGGATGGCCATGTACTTCATATATTACTTCAGTGTTCCTACTGATCAAGTTGAAGAATATTCACCTTCCAAGTTGGATGGTTATCTGCTGGCTGAGCCACACACTTTCACGGGGTGTAGAGAGCTCTCTCATCTGTGATTGGTTATTTCCAGGTTGGATTCCTGTCATTATGATAGTGTGTGTTATCAACAATCTGGGCAGAGTGAGGTCTCCAAGAAAGATAACATCAGACACCGCGTATTCTACATCCGGGCTCTTATCATCGATTTTGTTTACCTGTTTTGCGAATTCACAGATCGTTGTGTCTGAGGTTTGTACATTACAATAACAACCAGGATTTTTTTCTTCTTCTTTGATTCCAAGTTCCCAAACTGTGCAACGTCTTGGAATTAAAAAAAAAACTGGAAAATAAAATTGCAGAGTGAGGGAGAGTGAGGTGTAAGGGAGGAAGAGTAATCAGGAGAAAGGAATAGTTTAGAATGAGAGGAAATGGGTTAGAGTAGGTAAATTAGATAAAAGGAAGATAGAAAAGGTAGAAGAGTAGAAAGAGCTGCCACCATCCATTCAAGAATTATTTACAAGACATGGAATGGAACTTGTCTGTCCAACAATGTTAAATGATGTTATTAACTAACAACTGTATAAATCAAATACACGTGAACCTTAACACACTCACTCACCAAAGTCTGTGATTATAAGATGGTTAGCAAGGAGGTGATGCGGCTTACCAACGAGTCCCCCCCACCGCCCCAGGCCTGGGTAGCCAGGCTCCTCTCTCCCGGTCTGTACCTATACAAGTCTATGGGTATTTAAGGGGGAACTGGGAGCTAAACTCCACCTCCGTCCAACAGCCTGGTTGACCAGACGACAAACCGGGAAGTCTGGTCGGAGAGCGGGCCGCAGGGCTGTGATCCACAGAAGCTACACAAGGTAGACACAAGGTAGGTTGGTACTAGAAGATAGCCTCTGGCTATCTTCCTATCACACCTAGACAGCGGCTTGTTTGATGGAAACAGCCCAGCCACCCGTCTGCAATTATCAGCTTAGCAGAGAGCGAAGTCACTTGACGCCACGCTGTGTGTGACAATTAACTCTGGAAAGGTGCGACTTAAGACATGCTGAGGGCCGTCAGTTTGGCGCCGCCAATATCCTGTGTGTAACTGACTCCTTGTATGTGAAACATTAAATACAACCGTTTATGGTATTACATTCATTTCCTGGAACTTGTTAGTGCTATGCACACTAGTTCCTCTTCCTTGCGGTTACCTTGTGGTGATTCCGGGGCTTAACGTCCCCGCGGCCCGGTCCTCGACCAGGCCTCCTCGTTGCTAGATTTGTCAACCAGGTTGTTAGACGCGGCTAGCCTGACATATGAATCACAGCCTGGTTGATCAGGTATCTTTTGAAGGTGTTTATCAAGTACTCTCTTGAACACTGGGAGGGGGTCGGGCAGTTATATCCCTTATGTGTAGAGGAAGAGTGTCTCGAACAGTCTCGGACCTTTGATGTTGATATATACCTGGTTGATGGGGTTCTGGGAGTTGTTCTACTCCCCAAGCCCGGCCTGAGGTCACGCTTGACTTGTGAGAGTTTGGTCCACCAGGCTGTTGCTTGGAGCGGCCCGCAGGCCCACATACCCACCATAGCCAGGTTGGTCCGCCACGTTTTTTTCAGTCTACTTTTCTCTTGAAGATGTCCACGGTCTCTCCTGTCACATCTTTTCAGATGTCAGATGTGACAGGAAATACCGGCTACAGGGTGGGGTCAGCCTCGACAACAAGGACACACTCATCTGTACTGCGCTGCTAAACACCTCAAATGATATGGTGGAAGTGCTGATAATCACAATAGAGATCTTAAATGTAGTTATGTCCTTGTATATAAGTCACCGGAGGCAAATCATCAGCAATTTAAAGACCAACTAATGAAAATAGAACACTGCTTGGAAAATCTCCCAAATCCAGCCCGGAACATCATTCTTCTTGGGGACTTCAACCTACGGCACCTGAAATGGAAGAACCCAGCAAATAGTTATATCAGAAAGAATACCAGCTAAGTGGCCTAAATGAACAGGCACATACAAATGACCTGCTACGGATGTGCGACAGGTTTGCCTTAAACCAGCAAATAGTAGAACCAACTAGGAAGGAGAACACGCTGAACCTCATTTTCACTAATAATGATGAATTGATCGGGAACATAATGATTACAAATACCTGTTACTCAGATCACAACTTAATTGAAGTTATGACAACCATGGGGAGTAGACCTTCAAAACCAGTCCAGATTCCCGGTGGAGGAGATTTCAGCAAATTCAACTTCAATAATAAACAGATAAACTGGGAGCAAATAAACCAAGACTTCACAGAAATAAGCTGGGAAGAACAGCCAGAAAATGCAAACCTGAACCAGTGCCTGGAAAAAATAAGCTCAGTAGCACTAGAAATATGTTCAAACCGCATACCCCTAAGAAAAGAGAGAAAGAGATGCAGATTGGAACAGGAACGTTGTTCCCTCTATAGGCGAAGAAAACGAATTGCGGAACAATTTGAGTCTTACACATTAATAGAAACAATTGAACTCAAGCTACAAGAATCATACAAAACCCAGGAGAGGCAAAGAGATTAAAAGGCCAACAGTGAAAGAGAGAGAAATCCGAAATATTTTTCTCCAATGCAAAATCAAGATAAAAAAACACATTTAGTATCGGGCCCCTGCGAAAGGGAGATGGAACTTTCACCGATGACAACAAAGAAATGAGCGAGTTACTGAGGAAGCAGTACGACTCTGTTTTCAACGAGTCACTAAACGCACTAAAGATTGATAACCCCAAATGAATTTTTCATGGATATGATACTAACATCAAATCATATACCAGTCTTCACCCTATCCCCACTGGATTTTGAAGAAGCCATAAACAGTATGCCTATGCACTCTGCACCAGGCCCGGATTCTTGGAACTCCACATTCATCAAGAACTGTAAAAAAAACCTTCTCATTCACAAGCCCTTCACATTCTGTGGAGACGAAGCCTAGATACTGGCGTTATCCCTGACATACTAAACACAGCAGAGATAGCACCACTCCATACACGAGGAAATAAGGCAGAGGCAAAAAATTACAGAGCGATAGCACCAACATCGCACATAATAAAAATCTTATTTATTTATTTATGCATATACAAGAAGGTACATTGGGAATGTGAGGATACATAAAATGGTAATTACAGTCTTGTAAAGCCACTAGTACGCGCAGCGTTTCGGGCAGGTTTAACACTCTAAGCACTAAGCACACTTAGCACTCTCTTTGAGAGAGTGCTAAGAAATAAGATCACAAAATACATATAATCACAGCATCTCCATAATCCCGGACAACATGGTTTCAGAACAGGGCGCTCTTGCCTGTCACAGTTGCTGGACCACTATGACATGACATTAGATGCCGTGAAAGACAAACAAAACGCTGATAAAATTTACACAGATTTCGCAAAAGCCTTTGATAAATGTGACCATGGTGTTATTGCACATAAAATGAGTTCAAAAGGAAATACCGGAAAAATAGGCAGATGGATCTATAATTTCCTGACTAACAGAACCCAATGTGTAATAGTCAACAAAATAAAATACGGTCCATCAGCCGTGAAGAGCTCAGTCCCCCAGGGTACTGTGCTTGCTCCAGTACTTTTTCTCATCCTCATATCGGACATAGACAAGAACACAACCTATAGTACTGTATCATCCTTTGCAGATGACACTAGGATTTTCATGAGAGTAGGCAACATAGAGGACACGGCAAACCTCCAATCAGATGTAGATCAGGTCTTTCTATGGGCTACAGAAAATAATATGGTGTTTAACGAAGATAAGTTCCAGCTCATGCGCTATGGAAAAAATGAAAATATAAAAACGTTAACCACGTACAAAACGCAGTCAAATCATAACAGAACGAAAAGGCAATGTAAAGGACCTGGGTGTACTCATGTCGGAAGACCTTACCTTCAAAAAACACAATAAAGTAGCCGTCACAACTACAAGAAAATTGACAGGTTGGATAACAAGAACTTTTCACACTAGAGATACTATACCGATGATGATACTTTTCAAGTCGATAGTGCTCTCTAGAGTGGAGTACTGTTGCACAATGACAGCACCTTTCAAAGCTGGAGAAATTGCTGACCTGGAGAGCGTGCAGAGATCGTTTACTGCTAGAATCCACTCAGTAAAGCATCTAAACTATTGGGCCCGACTATAGAGCCTAAATCTGTATTCCTTTGAGCGCAGGCGGGAGAGATACATAATAATTTACACGTGGAAAATAATAGAGGGGCTGGTCCCAAACCTGCACACAGAAATAACATCACATGAGACCAGAAGACATGGCAGGATGTGCAGAATACACACCATTAAAAAGCAGAGGTGCAACAGGTACTCTGAGAGAGAACTCTATCAACATCAGAGGCCCGAGACTGTTCAACACGCTTCCACTTCACAAAAGGGGCATAACTGGCCGGCTGTTGAAGGAGACCATATTGAATACTTCATACCCAAGACTACTACAAATTAGAGGTATTGTCAGGCAACATCACCGTGACAAGGTAACCTAGGAAAGGATAGAAGCACAAACCAGTGAATCTGTACCATGGTACAACATGGTTGCAGCTGACAATCCTAATCATTATGGACGAAGAGGAGGTGGCCGCGGGAGAGAATCAGTAATAGTGAGAATCCGTCTTGGATACAAATATCCATGGAGATACGGAATAGAAACAACAGCTGAGCAGCAGAGTTGCAGAATCTGTGATGAGAGTGACGGACACCGCCTTGACCACTATCTACGTGAATGTGAACATCTGAGAGACATTAGAATATGTGTAGAATAATAAACTCCACATTGTTTGAGTTAGGAAAACACTATTTGTCAAATATTGATACTGTTCTTAAAAGATTCCCCCATTTTGCACCCGCAAGATAACGTAAGCTTTTAAGGGTTGATAGATGTTAATATTCTTGTTTGAGGAGCTGTTCACTTGAGACAGTTAAGCAAGTCCCAGCTGTGTCTGGGTACAGCCAGACACAGCTGGCTGTGACAGGATGAACCCAGGTTTTCTTCCTTTTGGTCCTGCTATGGCAGGACCAAATGGCAGGACAAGCTGCTATGGCGGTGTGTCCACTCACAGGATGAGTGGCGCTGCCCAATAAACTCGCCCCTCGGGGCAAAACAAAAAAATTTAACTGGCCGACCCCTCACAGTGTTCAAGAGAGAACTTGACAAACACCTCCAAAGGATACTTGATCTACCAGGCTGTGACTCATACGTCAGGTTGCGAGCAGCCGCGTCCAACAGCCTGGTTGACCAGTCCAGCAACCAGGAGGCCTGGTCGATGATGACCGGGCCGCGGGGACGCTAAGACCCGGAAGTACTTTAAGGTACCCTCAAGATAAGGTGATTGATGTCTAGGAGGGGGGGGGGAAGACTGTATACTCTTAGCGACCCTACAACACTAAGCAAATGGCCACAACCTGTCATGAAGAAGAATCCTGAAGAAAACTGTAAACTGTTGGTAAAGCTGCTGCCAACTGTCAGTCAAACTAGCCTGCCCAGCTTGCTTGATACGCAGCCAGACAAAAAATGAGTGAGTTAACAAGCCAAGAAAGCGGAGGTGCCAGCCGGAAAAGGCAGCGGAGAGGAACAAAGACGGGGTAAAACGCGGGAAACACACCTAGTCGAGTTATTTCCTGCCAAACATCCGCATCTGGACACACCGGCAGTATGGTCACCCCGCTCACCAAGCACTTCCCCCCACACCACTACACTCGTGCTCCTCTACCCTCGGGGAGGTGAACAGCAGCATGAGGAGGAACACCCCAGCGTGGAGGAAGAGGCAGGAGAGGGGTATACACCCCTTCAAACACCACTGTCATTTTGTAATATTAGTATTAAGGCTGTGAAAGGCGACAACTTCTTGCTCTAAAACGTGTTGACCTGACTGCATAGTTTATTCTTCTCATACAGCAAGTAAGCTGTCTCCTCTTAGCACTCTCTCAAGCATGTTAATGATATGTGACCCCAGTGCCACCGGGGTGTGGGGTTATGCCAGAGATTTCCTACCTCCTTTCCTTGTGACGTAGTGAGATGTCCGCAGTTTTCACGGGCCGTGGGACGTCACCAATCTCCAAGTCATCCTACTCAATATACTCGTTCCCCTTGCTGGTAGTGTGTCCTTCACCCTGGAACCTGACCAACAAGCACAGTTGCTATGTTTATTTTTCAAAGACTTTAGAGTTTGTTGTAATTACCGACCTCTGACCTTCCCCCTAGCGTTGTCATTTGTGCTGCAGGGGTACACAACTGTCTCCCCCAGGTGGAGGTAGCAGTATAAGAGGTACACAACTGTCTCCCCCAGGTGGAGGTAGCAGTATAAGAGGTACACAACTGTCTCCCCCAGGTGGAGGTAGCAGTATAAGAGGTACACAACTGCCTCCCCCAGGTGGAGGTAGCAGTATAAGAGGTACACAACTGTCTCCCCCAGGTGGAGGTAGCAGTATAAGAGGTACACAACTGCCTCCCCCAGGTGGAGGTAGCAGTATAAGAGGTACACAACTGTCTCCCCCAGGTGGAGGTAGCAGTATAAGAGGTACACTACTGTCTCCCCCAGGTGGAGGTAGCAGTATAAGAGGTACACAACTGTCTCCCCCAGGTGGAGGTAGCAGTATAAGAGGTACACAACTGCCTCCCCCAGGTGGAGGTAGCAGTATAAGAGGTACACAACTGTCTCCCCCAGGTGGAGGTAGCAGTATAAGAGGTACACAACTGTCTCCCCCAGGTGGAGGTAGCAGTATAAGAGGTACACAACTGTCTCCCCCAGGTGGAGGTAGCAGTATAAGAGGTACACAACTGCCTCCCCCAGGTGGAGGTAGCAGTATAAGAGGTACACAACTGTGTCCCCCAGGTGGAGGTAGCAGTATAAGAGGTACACAACTGCCTCCCCCAGGTGGAGGAAGCTTGCTTGATACCTGGTTGATGGGGTTCTGAGAGTTGTTCTACTCCCCAAGCCCGGCCCGGCCCGGCCAGAGTTTGGTCCACCAGACTGTTGCTTGGAGCGGCCCGCAGGTCCACATACCCACCACAGCCCGGTTGATCCGGCACTCCTTGGAGGAAACTATCTAGTTTCCTCATGAAGATGTCCACGGTTGTTCCAGCAATATTTTTATGCTCGCTGGGAGGGTGTTGAACAATCGTGGACCTCTGATCTTTATACAGTGTTCTCTGATTATGTCTACGGCACCTCTGCTCTTCACTGGTTCTATTCTGCATTTTCTTCCATATCGTTCACTCCAGTATTTTGTTATTTTACTGTGTAGATTTGGTACTTGGCCCTCCAGTATCTTCCAGGTGTATATTATTTGATATCTCTCTCGTCTCCTTTCTGGTGAGTACATTTGGAGAGCTTTGAGACAATCCCAATAATTTAGGTGCTTTATCTCGTCTATGCGTGCCGTATATGTTCTCTGTATTCCCTCTATTTCAGCAATCTCTCCTGCTGTGAAGGGGGAAGTGAGTACTGAGCAGTACTCAAGACGGGACAACACAAGTGACTTGAAGAGTACAACCATTGTGATGGGATCTCTGGATGTGAAAGTTCTCAGACATCATTATTCCCAAATTCTTAACATGTTGTTTTCCTACTATGGGCAGATTTGATTGTTTTGTACAAAGTATCATGTTTACGGTTCTCATTTTTACCATGCCTGAGTACCTAGAATTTATCACTGCTAAACATCATGTTATTTTCTACTGCCCAGTCGAAAACGTTATTAATACCTGATTGTAGTTTTTCAATGTCTTCAGCAGAGGTAATTTTCATGCTGATTTTTGTGTCATCAGCAAAGGATGATACGAAGCTGTGACTTGTATTTTTATGTATATCTGATATGAGAATAAGGAAAAGCAGTAGTGCAAGGATTGTACCCTGAGGTACAGAGCTTTTAACTGCGCTTGGACTCGATGTTATTTGATTGACTGTTACTCTATATTCTGTTTGACAGAAAATTGAGTATCCAGCGTCCTACTTTACCAGTTTTTCCCATTGACTTCATTTTGTGTGCAATCACTCCATGGTCTTATTTGCCAAATGCCTTTGCAAAGTCTGTGTATACAACATCTGCATTTTGCCTTTCTTCTGAGGCTTCTGTGATTTATTCATAGTGGTTGAGTAACTGTGACAGACAGGATCTTCCCGCTCTAAATCCATGTTGTCCTGGGTTGTGTAGTTAACTATTTTCCATAAAACTAGAAATTTGATTCCTAATCACTTTTTCAAATTTTTTTATTGTGTGTGATGTTAGTGCAACTGGCCTATAAATCTGCGCCAAACCTCCCTTGTGTAGACGAGCTATATCTGCTGACTTAAGTGCTGCTGGTATCTCCCGTGTCCAGGCTCTTTCTCCATATTACACTGAGTGCTCGCACTACTGGTACTTTACATTTCTTGATGAATATTGAATTCCACGAGTAAGGACCAGGGGCTGAGCCATGTTGACAATTTCTCTTTCAAAGTCTACCGAGTTCTTGTTAATATCAGTTATATTATCTTCAGATTGGATTTCATTTATAAAAAAACTGTCTGGATCCTCAACTTTCATGTTGTTTATTGGTGTGCTAAACAGCCTCATACTAGCTCTTTAAGTACCCCATCACTTGATGGGGTTCTGGGAATTGTTCTACTCCTAGAGCCCGGCCTGAGGTCAGGCTTGACTTGTGAGAGCTTGGACCACGAAGCTGTTGCTTGCAGCGGTCCAAAAAATTTGACCCATGTTCCCAAATGACTTTGGGGAACATGGGTGATTTCGGGGGTCAATGATCCCGAGGCCTGACGAGGCGTACAGTACGTGTCTCGTACTCATTTTGAGAGTGGTAGTTTACTGTCCTGCCCAGACCTGAATTGTACCTGGATGAGACCGAGCAAATATAACGTCGGCCAGGATAATAATTGAGGATTATGAGAACGTTTAAATCCAGAGACCCCACAGCAATGCTAATACTATTTAAATCTCTGGTGTTGTCTTGAATATTGCTCGGTACTCACTTTCCCTTTTAGAGCGGGAGAGATCTGTGAATTATAGGGAATACAGAGAACATATACGGCACGCATAGACACGATAAAACATCTAAATTATTGGGACCGTCTCAAAGCTCTCAAAATGTACTTTTTGGAAAGGAGACGAGAAAGTTATTAAATAAGATATACATGGAAGATACTTGAAGTCCAGGTCTCAAATTTGCATAGTAGAATAACATACTGGAGCGAAAGATACGGAAGAAAATGCAGAATAGAACCAGTGAAGAATAGAAGTGCCATAGGCACAATCAGAGAACTCTGAACATCAGAGGTCCACAGCTGTTCAACACCGTCCCAGCAAGCATTAGAAATATTGCTGGAACAAAAGAGGATGTATTCAAGACGCCTTGGACAGATTCTTGCAAGAGGTGCCGGACCAAGCAGGCTGTAGTGGATATATGGGCCTGCGGGCCGCTTCAAGGGGAGCGGCCGTAAGTTCCAATATTTTTTGACTAGTTGTATATGAAAAGTGCTGCAATTGTCCAAAGTTTCAGTACTGCAGCGTAAATAGAAAGGGAGATTTTTTTTGTTTTTTTCAACGAATTTTACACATTTTCAAGTGTGAATAAAAAATCACACCTTTCAGATATAATCATTCTATGACACTTTTCTGACATTAGCATATAATAAAGGATCGGAACTTATAAAGGTTTCCAAACATCCTTAGTTTTCCTAATACAAATATTCAAAGTTCCCCGAATAAATTATGCAAATATGTCATGTTTATTGCTATTATAAAATCAATAAATGAACTTAGGAAAACACCATAAGTTCCGATTGTAGAGACGCACACTTTACATATAAGGTGTAAGTTTCATGTAAATTGAATGAAAAATGGAAAAGTTATTCAAATTTTGAAATTAAAAAAAAAATCAAAATTTAAAAAATAATAAGTCACAGGTGCTGCCATCTGTGGCTGAGGTTGACATCAACCAATTTTCTCCAAAATTGACACCCTTACAGATATGCTTATATGCAGTCAGGTGTATAAATTTGATGCAAATCGTCCGATAAAAAAAAATGAAAAATATATAATTTTTTTTAACTTGATTTTTTTTAATAAAACTAATTTTAATATTTTTTAAATATATGCTATTGTGATAGCTGAGAGTCATATATATGATTTCAGTTGACACTTGTGTTTGATAATCGTTTTTGATCATTTTGGAATAATTCTGACACCTACTTCAATATTTGTTTTCTCCCTTCCTATTTATGCTACGATGTTGAGACTTGACCAGATGAAACTCTTTTCATGTACAACTCCTCAAAAAAGTTTGATTGAAATCGAACCAGTTTTCATTTATTGCATATTTTGGCCAAATTTGGAGGTAATGCCCCCGATGTAATGTAATGTACCATTCGGAGCCCGGCCTGAAGCCAGGGCTCGACTTGTGATAACTTGGTCCACCAGGCTGTTGCTCGGAGCGGCCCGCAGGCCCACATATCCACTACAGCCTGCTTGGTTCGGCACTTTTTGCAAGAACTTGTCTAAAGTTCTTGCAAGAAGCGCAAGAGCAGGTGGGAGGGGGGGGGGGGGGGGAGACGGCGGCAGCGTGGTGGTGGCCGCAGTTAACTAATGCTGGAGCAGCGGTGTGGGTCACGCGCCACTTCCGCCGTGGTCCTCCTGGGGACCACACCGCTCCTCTCCTCCCTGGAGCTGGTGCTGCTAGTCCACCTCTTATTGCTTCCCTTGTTCTTAGTCCACGTGTTGTCCCTACTACTTCACACGCTCCTGCAGTACTGCTGCTGCGCCACTTGTGTTATCACATGACAAGGTGTCTGGGACGACCATCCATGCCACCTCTTGCTGGCGGCGCTCCTGGCCCACACTAGTCGGACCGTGATGGTCGCCCTCGCTCCCTCTCACACGCTGGAGGGGGGGGGGGCTATCAATTACTTCAGATTTAGAAGAACTAAGAAATGCCCAGAGACCTGAAAGCTGCAGTATTAAAAGCTATGACAACTTTTGTAATAATAGGTATTTGTATGGTCAGCACAGGAACCGGACCAGGCAATGTGATGTAGTCATTGTGGTAATTCACCTCGGCTATAGGCACATCTGGTAGGTTAGTGAGGCTGAGCCAATACCAGAATATTCAGATTGTAAACTTTGTGACAGACCTATAATGCATTCACTAGAACACTACATTGTTGATATTTTTTATATATAAATACAAGAGTTCTTACATTCTTGTGCAGCCATAAGCACGCATAGCATTTCGGGCAGGTCCTTAATCCTATGTTCCCCGGAATACGACCCGCCAAATCGTTTAACAACTAGGTACGCATTTTACTACTGGGTTAAACAGAGGCTACAGTTAAGGATTTGCGCCCAGTAAATCTTCCCCGTCCAGGATACGAACCCAGGAAAGCTCTCACGAAACGCCAGGCGAGTGCCTTACCAACTACAACATGGGAATTCCAATGTGAATGTAAAACCGTAAAAGATTTTCAGACCTCCTGGCCTATTATTCCACCAACTGTGTAACTATTTCATTGAGTCTGGTCTACTGGACAACATCCTAACAATTTATCCAAAATTTGTTTGCCTATTTTAATGAATGAAGAAAAATTTGATTTATATTATTTTTAAGCTGCATCACTTATGAACCATCCCTGCCCTTGTGTGGCAGTACACAACACAAAGTTGTATTTACATATCCGTACATTGAAACGTGTACACAGTCTAATGTAGTTACCTGGTTGATACCTGGTTGATGGGGTTCTGGGAGTTCTTCTACTCCCCAAGCCCGGCCCGAGGCCAGGCTCGACTTGTGAGAGTTTGATCCACCAGGCTGTTGCTTGGAGCGGCCCGCAGGGCCACGTACCCACCACAGCCCGGCTGATCCGGAACTTCTCTTAGAAAACCGTCCAGTTTTCTCTTGAAGATGTCCACGGTTGTTCCGGCAATATTTCTTATGCTCGCTGGGAGGACGTTGAACAACCGCGGACCCCTGATGTTTATACAGTGCTCTCTGATTGTGCCTATGGCACCTCTGCTCTTCACAGGTTCAATCTTGCATTTTCTTCCATATCGTTCACTCCAGTACGTTGTTATTTTACTGTGTAGATTTGGGACCTGACCCTCCAGTATTTTCCATGTGTATATTATTTGGTATCTCTCTCGTCTCCTTTCTAGAGAGTACATTTGGAGAGCTTTGAGACGATCCCAATAATTTAGGTGTTTTATCTCGTCTATGCGTGCCGTATATGTTCTCTGTATTCCCTCTATTTCAGCAATCTCTCCTGCTCTGAAGGGGGAAGTGAGTACTGAGCAGTACTCGAGACGGGACAGCACAAGTGACTTGAAGAGTACAACCATTGTGATGGGATCCCTGGATTTGAAAGTTCTCGTAATCCATCCGATCATTTTTCTGGCTGACGCGATATTTGCTTGGTTATGCTCCCTAAACGTTAGATCGTCGGACATCATTATTCCCAAATCCTTGACATGCTGTTTTTCTACTATGGGAAGATTCGATTGTGTTTTGTACCCTGTATTATGTTTCAGATCCTCATTTTTGCCGTACCTGAGTACCTGAAATTTATCACTGTTAAACATCATGTTATTTTCTGCTGCCCAATCAAAAACTTTGTTGACATCTGCCTGTAGTTTTTCAATGTCTTCAGCAGAGGTAATTTTCATGCTGATTTTTGTGTCATCTGCAAAGGACGACACGAAGCTGTGACGTGTATTTTTGTCTATATCAGATATGATGGTTGATAATGATGAATGATGATAATGATCAGATGATATCAGAGTTGATGGTAACCATGATATATATGTGTGCTTCAGCCTACAGTTTAGACCTATTGTCTTGTGTATGATCCTCTGTCTTTTTGCCGGAAACATTTGCCGGATATTGCCGGAACAACCGGCAATATCCGGTTGTTACCTGTTCTGTGTGACAGTGAATATCAGCATTATCATCACTTTAATAACACCTAATTGAATTCCTCAGATTAGGCAAAATTGTAATTAATTTTTGTCAATACAAAAATGTTACTAATAAATATCAATTTCCCTCTTTAGAACAACCGGAGCTTTGTTAGTAATGGCTCTCATTAACAAAGGGAGTTGCAAAACCTGGCGCCAAAATGTTTTTAGAATTATAATTGTCTCTAAAGACTTATTGTACTCCTACTTTTCAAGGGGACAATTATGTACATTCATTTGTGCCTCGTGGTGGAGAGCGTGCAGAGATCCTTTACTGCTAGAATCCACTCAGTAAAACATCTGAACTTCTGGGACCAACTAAAGAGCCTAAATCTGGATTCCCTTGAGCGCAGGCGGGAGAGATACATAAAAATTTACACGTGGAAAATATTAGAGGGGCTGGTCCCAAACCTGCACACAGAAATAACATCACACACTAGTTACTGTTTACTCGTGTGTATACTCGTACATACGTACTATATTACATACTCGTTACTTATTCACTCGTGTGTTTACTAGTAAACACACGAGACCAGAAGGCATGGCAGGATGAGCAGAATACCCCCGTTGAAGAGCAGAGGTGCAACAGGTACTCTGAGAGAGAACTATCAACATCAGAGGCCCGAGACTGTTCAACACGCTTCCACTACACATAAGGGGCATAACTGGCCGACCCCTCACAGTGTTCAAGAGAGAACTGGATAAGCACCACCAAAGGATACCTGATCAACCAGGCTGTGATTCGTACACGTCAGGCTGCGAGCAACCGCGTCCAACAGCCTGGTTGACCAGTCCAGCAACCGGGAGGCCTGGTCGAGGACTGGGCCGCGGCGCTGTTGATCCCCGGAAGCTACACAAGGTATATACCTGGTTGATGGGGTTCTGGGAGTTGTTCTACTCCCCAAACCCGGCCTGAGGCCAGGCTTGACGCGTGAGAGTTTGGTCCACCAGGCTATTGCTTGGAGCGGCCCACATACCCACCACAGCCAGGTTGGTCCGGCACTCCTTGGAGGAAAGAATCTAGTTTTCTCTTGAAGATGTCCACGGTTATTCCGTCAATATTTCTTATGCTCGCTGGGAGGGTGTTGAACAACCATGGACCTCTGATGTTTAGTGTTCTCTGATTGTGCCTATGACACCTCTGCTCTTCACTGGTTCTATTCTGCATTTTCTTCCATATCGTTCACTCCAGTACGTTGTTATTTAACTGTGTAGACTTCGTACTTATTATGTACCAAATAAGATTACGTAGGTAGCTTATTTTTTTTTTAAACTATGAAAAGTCTTGTTATATTACTCAGGTGTAATCAAATCTTCGGTTGTAATATAGGAGTGATCGTGATTATAAGCAATATAATTTCCAGTTGATCAAAAGTTTGTTTTATCTTGCAATGATTCCGAGGATCAACGTTCCCGCGGCCCGGTCTCAACCAGGTATCCTGGTAGGTCGTCTGGTCAACCAGGCTGTTGGACGCGGCTGCTCGCAGCCTGACGTAGGAATCACAGTCTGGTTGATCAGGTATCATTTGAATGTGTTTATCAAGTTCTCTTTGGTCGGCCCTCGCAGCAAGCATAAGAAATATTGCTGGAACAAAGTTGGATGTATTCAAGAGGAAATGAGACGTTCTTGCAAGAAGTGCCCGACCAACCAGGCTGTAGTGGATATGTGGGCCTCCGGGCCGCTCCAAGCAACAGTCTGTTGAACCAAGTTATCACAAGTTATATAATATGTATGCCCCAGGTATGCTGTCCAGGTATACTCCAGGCCAGTTTATTTCCCTTTGTGTAGAGGCAGCGTTGAAAAGTCTTGGCCCTTACATCAAGAAAATGAACACATGTTATCGAATTGTAACATTATTCCCAAAATATGTTCTACATAGTTGACGTTACTTTGAGAACAAGTAGAGCTGCGCCTCTCTCGTGGTCAACTGTGGCTAACACTTGGGCATCTTATTGTATCTTGTGCACGACACAAGTACTCCTCACCATCATTAAGGCTCACCACAGTCCTTGTCCTCTCCGGCTCCTTGTGACAAACGTCCTCTTCTTTATTCATATATACAAGAGTTCTTACACTCTTGTACAGCCACTAGCACGCATAGCGTTTCCGGCAGGTCCCCTATCCAAATTTTCTCACACACACACACACACACACACACACACACACACACACACACACACACACACACACACACACACACACACACACAACTTGTATACCATGCAAAGTGATGGAGAAGATCGTGAGAAAAAATCTACTAACTCATCTGGAGAGAAAAGACTTCGTGACAAATCGCCAACATGGGTCCTGGGAGAGTAAATCTTGCGTTACTGGCTTATTGGAATTCTACGATCAGGTGACAAAGATTAAGCAAGAAAGAGAAGGCTGGGCGGACTGCATTTTTTTGGACTGTTGGAAAGCCTTTGATACAGTCCCCCCATAAGCGGCCGGCACATAAGCTGGAGAAACAGGCAGGAGTAACTGGTAAAGTGCTCCAGTGGATAAGGGAGTACCTAAGCAATAGGAAGCAAAGAGTTACAGTGAGGGGTGAGACTTCAGATTGGCGTGAAGTCACCAGTGGAGTCCCACAGGGCTCTGTACATGGACCTATCCTGTTTCTGATATACGTAAACGATCTCCCGGAGGGTATAGACTCATTCCTCTCAATGTTTGCTGACGACGCCAAAATTATGAGAAGGATTAAGACACAGGAGGACTGCTTGAGGCTTCAAGAAGACCTAAACAAACTAAAGGAATGGTCGAACAAATGGTTGTTAGAGTTTAACACAAGCAAATGTAATGTAATGAAGATAGGTGTAAGGAGCAGGAGGCCAGTTACAAGGTATCATTTGGGAGATGAAATTCTTCAAGAGTTAGAGAGAGAGAAAGACCTGGGGGTTGATATCACGCCAGACCTTACCTCTGAAGCCCATATCAAGAAGATAACATCAGCAGCATATGCCAGGTTGGCTAATATAAGAACGACATTTAGACACTTGTGCAAGGAATCATTCAGAACTTTGTATACCACCTATGTCAGACCAATCCTGGAGTATGCAGCCCCTGCATGGAGTCCATATCTAGTCAAGCATAAGACTAAACTGGAAAAAGGTCAAAGGTTTGCCATCAGACTAGTACCAGGGCTGCGAGGTATGAGCTACGAGAAGAGACTACGGGAATTAAACCTCACGTCGCTAGAAGACAGAAGAGTTAGGGGGGGATATGATCACCACGTAGAAGATTCTCAGAGGAATTGACAGGGTAGATAAAGACAGACTATGTAACACAAGGGGCACACGCACTAGGGGACACAGGTGGAAATTGAGTGCCCAAATGAGCCACAGAGATATTAGAAGGAATTTTTTTAGTGTCAGAGTGGTTGACAAATGGAATGCATTAGGAAGTGATGTGGTGGAGGCTGACTCCATACACAGTTTCAAGTGTAGATATGATAGAGCCCAGTAGGCTCAGGAATCTGTACACCTGTTGATTGACAGTTGAGAGGCGGGACCAAAGAGCCAGAGCTCAACCCCCGCAAGCATATATAGGTGAGTACAAATAGGTGAGTACACATCGCCAGGAAGCAGCCTGTAGCAGCTGTCTAATTCCCAGGTACCTATTTACTGCTAGGTAACAGGGGCATCAGGGTGGGAAAACTCTGCCTATTTGTTTCCACCGGGGATCCAACCCGGACCCTTAAGACTGCGAACCCCGAGCGCTGTCCACTCAGCCATCAGGCCCACTTTTACGTCTACTATGACAAAGTTCCAATCTAATGCGGTTTATACCATTCGTATTTCACGATGCCTTCAATATACGGTAGTTGCAATGCACACATTATGTATGTATGTATGCAAACAATGTATACATAGTGGTTATTCTAAAGGCCAGGACTAGTGCCACTTGACCAGCTGTGTACTACACCAGTGTGTGGCCACACGCACCCACTTTACACCAACCACACTATACCCCCCCACCACCATGACCACCATGTCTCACGCTACTGCAGCTCCCCCCCCCCCACCATGACCACCATGTCTCACGCTACTGCAGCTCCCCCCCCCCCCCACCACCATGACCACCATGTCTCATGCTACTGCAGCTCCCCCCCCCACCATGACCACCATGTCTCACGCTACTGCAGCTCCCCCCCCCCACCACCATGACCACCATGTCTCACGTTACTGCAGCTCCCCCCCCCCACCACCATGACCACCATGTCTCACGCTACTGCAGCTCCCCCCCCCCACCATGACCACCATGTCTCACGCTACTGCAGCTCCCCCCCCCCACCATGACCACCATGTCTCACGCTACTGCAGCTCCCCCCCCCCCACCACCATGACCACCATGTCTCACGCTACTGCAGCTCCCCCCCCCCACCATGACCACCATGTCTCACGCTACTGCAGCTCCCCCCCCCACCATGACCACCATGTCTCACGCTACTGCAGCTCCCCCCCCCACCATGACCACCATGTCTCACGCTACTGCAGCTCCCCCCCCCCCCACCATGACCACCATGTCTCACGCTACTGCAGCTCCCCCCCCCCACCATGACCACCATGTCTCACGCTACTGCAGCTCCCCCCCCCCACCATGACCACCATGTCTCACGCTACTGCAGCTCCCCCCCCCCCACCATGACCACCATGTCTCACGCTACTGCAGCTCCCCCCCCCCCCCACCATGACCACCATGTCTCACGCTACTGCAGCTCCCCCCCCCCCCCACCATGACCACCATGTCTCACGCTACTGCAGCTCCCCCCCCCCCACCATGACCACCATGTCTCACGCTACTGCAGCTTCCCCCCCACCCCACACACACACACACACTGAACTGAACCTCACGTCCCTGGAAAACAGAAGGGTAAGGTAAGACATGATAACCACCTACAAAATTCTCAGGGGAATTGACAGGGAGGACAAAGACAAACTCTTCAGCACGGGCGGGACCCGAACAAGGAGACACAGGTGGAAATTTAGTACCCAAATGAGCTACACACACATTATAAAGAATTTTTTTCAGTATCGGAGTAGTTAAAAAAATACAACGCATTAGGTAGTGATGTGGTGGAGGCAAACTCTATACACAGTTTGAAGTGTAGATATGATAGAGCTCAGTAGGCTCAGGAATCTGTACGTCAGTTGATTGACAGTTGAGAGGAGGGACCAAAGAGCCAGAGCTCAACCCCCGCAAGCACAACTAGGTAACTAAGTACACTCCATTCCCTAATATAGCTCTCCCCCACTCCAAGCACTCATCACGCTCTTCCCCTACTCTCTAGAGTGGAGTACTGCTGCACAATGACAGCACCTTTCAAAGCTGGAGAAATTGTTGACCCAGAGAGCGTGCAGAGATCCTTTACTACTAGAATCCACTCAGTAAAACATCTAAACTATTGGGATAAATTAAAATGCTTAAATCTGTATTCTCTCGAGCGCAGGCGAGAGATAGATAATAATTTATACGTGGAAGATAGTACAGGGGTTGGTCCAAAACCTGCACACAGAAATAACAGTACATGAGACCAGAAGGCATGGCAGGATGTGCAGAATACCCCCGTTGAATAGGTGCAACAGGTACTCTGAGAGAGAACTCTATCAACATCAGAGGCCCGAGACTGTTCAACACGCTTCCACTACACATAAGGGACATAACTGGCCGACCCCTCACAGTGTTCGAGAGAACTGGTTAAGCATCTCCAAAGGATACCTGAACAACCAGGCTGTGATTCATACGTCAGGCTGCGAGAAGCCGCGTCCAACCTGGTTGACCAATCCAGCAACGAGGAGGCCTGGTCGGAGACCGGGGCCGCGGGGGACGTTGAGCCCTGAAATCATCGCAAGGTAACTACAAGGTAAGTACGCGTAGCGGGAGAGAGTTGGAAAGTCTTGGGGCCCATGATGTTGACGGAGTTCTCCCTCAGCGTACCTATTGCACCTTGGGTTTTCAATGGGGCTATTTTGCGCATCCTGCCATGTCTACTGCTCTGATGTGACCTTATCTTCGTGCTCAGATTTTGACATAGTCTTAATATCTTCCACGTGCAGATTATTATGTATATCTCTCGCCTGCGCTCTAGAAAATAAAGATTTAGAACTTTTAATTGGTCCCAATAATTAAGATGATTTAAAGAGTGAATTCTAGGGGTAAAGGATCTTTACACGCTCTCAAGGACAGCAATTTCTCCTGTTCTGAATGGGGCTGTCAGAGTACGACAATGTTCCACCCTAGAGAACAATAGTGTCTTGAAAAGTATCATCTTTCGTGTGGCGTCCCCATGTTTGTAAGGTCCTTGTTATCCCACCTGTCATTTTTCTGGCAGTCGTGACAGCTACTTTATGGTGCTCTGTAAAGGTAAGCTCTTTTTTTACATGATTGCTCCTAGAGCCTTTATATTACTTTTTCGTTCTATAGTGTGATTTGATTCCGTTTTATATGTGGTTTCCATTCTTACATTTACGCTTTTTCCATAGAGCTGGAGCTAGAACTTATTTTCATTAAACATCATATAATGTTCCACTGAAAGACACGATTAACATCAGACAGACGGTGTGTTGTATCCTCTATATTGGCTACTCGCAAGCAAATTCTAGTGTCGTCTGCAAATGATGATACAGTACATTAGCTTGTATTCATGTCTATGTTTGATATTAGGATCAGAAAAAGTACCGGAGCAAGTACGGTATTTCGGGGACTGAGTTTTTTCACAATAAGTGATCCGGATTTTACTGTCTTGACTATTACACACAGTGTTCTGTTCGTCAGGAAGTTGAAGAGCCGTCTCCCTACTTTGCAAGTGATTCCTTTGGGGCGCATTTTTGTGCGCAATAACAACATGGTCACATTTATTATAGGTTTTGCAAAGCCTAAGTATATTATGTGCGTTTTGCTCGTCTTCTATGGCATCTAAGGTCATGGCATAGTGATCTAGCAATTGTGAGGGCAGGAGCGCCTTATTCTGAACCCGTATTGATCAGGATTATGTAGATTATGTCCAGAATGCAGATTTGGTGACCAGACCACACTAGAAAAACCTTCTAGTGTGTGGTCTGGTCAACATTCTTCAGTCACGTTATTGTGACTCATCGCTTGCATGCAGATTTGGTATACGCGGATTTCGCAAAGGTATTATTTATTATTAACATCTTTATTGACAAAATTAATTACAATTTTGCCTAATCTGAGGATTTGATAGTCTTATTAAATTGAGGATAATGCTAGTATTCACTGTCACGCAGGACAGAGGGTCATACATAAGACAATAAGTCTAAACTGTAGGCTGAAGCACATATATATCATGGTTACAATCAATGTTTTAATGTATGGATATGTGAAAACAACTTTCTATTGTGCACTGCCACACAAGGGCAGGGATGGGTTCATAAGTGATACAGCTTAGAACTAATATAAATAAAAATTGTTCTTCATTCTTTAAAATGGACAAGCAAATTTTGGGTAAATTGTTAGGATGTCGTCCAGTCAATAAACACCTGAGTCAATAAAATAGTTACACAGTTGGTGGTACAATAGGCCAGGAGGTCTAAAGTCCTTTACGGTTTCACATTCATCAATATAGTGTTCTAGTGAATGCATTAAAGGTTTATCACAGAGTTTACAATCTGAATATTCTGGTAGTGGCTCAGCCTCACTAACCTGCCAGATGTGTCTATAGCCAAGGCGAATTCGCGCAATGACTACATCACATTGCCTGGTCCGGTTACTGTGCTGACCATACAAATACCTATTATTACAAAACTTGTCATAACTTTTAATACTGCAGCTTTCAGGTCTCTGGGCATTTCTTAGTTCTTCTAAATCTAAATTAATTTCTTTAATTTGTATGTTTCTAATAACTGCATTAGATAGTCCAAAGTCATAATCAATGTTTTCTTTCCTGCAAGCCTCATTGGCCAATCGATCTACAAAGTCATGTTTTCCAACTCCAACACGGGATGGGATCCACACAAACTTTATACAAGAGTTATTATCATTGGCGAAAATTACATTCCATTTAATATTACTATTATAATAAAGGTATTCGATAAATGCGACCATGGAGTGATAGCACACAAAATGAGGTCAATGCTTTAGCTTTGCTGTCCAAAGAGCTTGGAGAGGATGTGGGAAGGAGGAGGATGGGGCGGTGAAATTCTTGGAAAAGGATCTGGATGTGGAGAGAGGAGGCTTGAAAGTTCCGTGGCCTTTTTACCGCGGATTAGAGATGTTTTTTTCGGTCCAAGCCTGTAGCTTGAGTTCTTCTTTTGCTGTTGTGGGTTTGAGAATAACTGGCAAAGTAGGACGCTAGATACTCAGTTTTCTGTCGAACAGAACACTAAGAGTAACAGTCAACCATATAAAATCGAGTTCAAGCGCAGCTAAATGCTCTGTACGACGACGATTTGTGGCTGGGATAGAGCAAGATAATTAAATAAATTTTTAATACCAAATAATTATTAATAATAAAATCACACTGCTAAAATAAATTATTTGCTCTAGTCTAACCTACTAATAATTTAAACCTCCCAAGTTTGTGGGATATATTTGTGAGGAGATTTAGCAGCGACTACTTTACCAGCGACTATAAGAAATATTGCCGGAACAACCGTAGACATTTTCAAGAGAAAACCAGACTGTTTTCTAAAAGAAGTTCCGGACTAACCGGGCTGTGGTGGGTATGTGGGCCTGCGGGCCGCTGCAAGCAACAGCCTGGTGGACCAAACTCTCACAAGTCAAGCCTGGCCTCGGGCCGGGCTTGGGGAGTAGAACAACTCCCAGAACCCCATCAACCTGGTTGATACCTGGTTGATGGGGTTCTGGGAGTTCTTCTACTCCCCAAGCCCGGCCCGAGGCCAGGCTCGACTTGTGAGAGTTTGGTCCACCAGGCTGTTGCTTGGAGCGGCCCGCAGGGCCACGTACCCACCACAGCCCGGCTGATCCGGAACTTCTCTTAGAAAACCGTCCAGTTTTCTCTTGAAGATGTCCACGGTTGTTCCGGCAATATTTCTTATGCTCGCTGGGAGGACGTTGAACAACCGCGGACCTCTGATGTTTATACAGTGCTCTCTGATTGTGCCTATGGCACCTCTGCTCTTCACAGGTTCAATCTTGCATTTTCTTCCATATCGTTCACTCCAGTACGTTGTTATTTTACTGTGTAGATTTGGGACCTGACCCTCCAGTATTTTCCAGGTGTATATTATTTGGTATCTCTCTCGTCTCCTTTCTAGAGAGTACATTTGGAGAGCTTTGAGACGATCCCAATAATTTAGGTGTTTTATCTCGTCTATGCGTGCCGTATATGTTCTCTGTATTCCCTCTATTTCAGCAATCTCTCCTGCTCTGAAGGGGGAAGTGAGTACTGAGCAGTACTCGAGACGGGACAGCACAAGTGACTTGAAGAGTACAACCATTGTGATGGGATCCCTGGATTTGAAAGTTCTCGTAATCCATCCGATCATTTTTCTGGCTGACGCGATATTTGCTTGGTTATGCTCCCTAAACGTTAGATCGTCGGACATCATTATTCCCAAATCCTTGACATGCTGTTTTCCTACTATGGGAAGATTCGATTGTGTTTTGTACCCTGTATTATGTTTCAGATCCTCATTTTTGCCGTACCTGAGTACCTGAAATTTATCACTGTTAAACATCATGTTATTTTCTGCTGCCCAATCAAAAACTTTGTTGACATCTGCTTGTAGTTTTTCAATGTCTTCAGCAGAGGTAATTTTCATGCTGATTTTTGTGTCATCTGCAAAGGACGACACGAAGCTGTGGCGTGTATTTTTGTCTATATCAGATATGAGAATAAGGAACAGTAGCGGTGCAAGGACTGTACCTTGAGGTACAGAGCTTTTAACATCGCTTGGACTCGATTTTATCTGATTGACTGTTACTCTTTGTGTTCTGTTCGACAGGAAATTGAGTATCCAGCGTCCTACTTTTCCAGTTATTCCCATTGACCTCATTTTGTGAGCTATCACCCCATGGTCACATTTGTCGAACGCCTTTGCAAAGTCTGTGTATACAACATCTGCATTTTGCTTTTCTTCTAGGGCTTCTGTGATTTTGTCATAGTGGTTGAGTAACTGTGACAGACAGGAATCAGGTAAGTTAATATACAGTCCGCAATTAAATTAAAATATAATTAAAATAAATTCCTCCTGCAAGTAAACAAATCCACAAGGGCCGTGACGAGGATTCGAACCTGCGTCCGGGAGCATCCCAGACACTGCCTTAATCAACTGAGCTACGACAGGGTTAAAAGGGTTGAAACCGAAGTTCTACTGAACTTGCTGGATCCCGTAAGTAATCCTCGTGCAAGTATTTCCCCACATTTGAGGGCACTGGCAGTTGGAGGAGCACAACCTGAGGCTGGGTTGCAACAGTGCCAGACCACTATGACATGACCTTAGAGGCCCTGCAAGACGAGCAAAACCCTAAGGCAATATACTCATGGAATACACGTGACAGCCTTCAACAAATGTGACCATTGTGTTATCACACACACAATGTGCACACAAACAATTACTGACAAAGCAGAAAAATGTCGTTATAGTGTCCAACGAAGAGAACCCAAAGAATAACAGGCAACGAAGTCAAATATGGATCATTCACCGTTAAAGACTAAAGGTACTGTGCTTGCTCCGCTACTTTGCTCATTCTTATACAAGATATTACCAACGACACAAACTATTTCATTCTTTGCATTTGACATTAAGATTTTCATTTGAGCAGACAATATAGGACACAGCAAACATCTAAATTGGTATAAATGAGGTTTTTCAATCGCCGACAGAAAACAACATACGTCAGACTGCGAGCAGCAGCGGCAGCAGCGTCTAACAGCCTGGCGGACCAGATGACCAACTAGCAGGCCTGGTCAGCACACAGTAGGTAGACCACAGGTCCATCCTGAGGGCGGTAGAGGTAATGTAACAAGAGGCACACATAATGGGCTCAGGAAGGAACCACATTCACTGCGCTGCTCAAACTACACTTGAGCAGCGGGTATGGCGAAGGCGTGAGGGAGGTGCCCCCCGTGTCAAAGGTCAAACAGTACTAGCACTGGGGGTCATCAGAGGGCACACGACAGCTCTTGACCCCTCCTCTACTGCCCAAGGTTCATCAGCACGACGCTCTACACCGCCTCATTTATGGACCGCCAGGTTACGACTATTGCTTTATTCGGTCCAGGTCTTCTCAAACTGACGGTGAAATACAGCGAACAAAGACAACCTATTGTGAGGCGTGGGGATTTTAGGGGAAGGAGGAGGGGGGGGGGGTTAAGGCGGGTATGGGCCAGGTAAAGGAATGGACACGAAGTGGGAAGTGAGGGAAAGGTGTAGAGGCTCGAGCAGGGAAGGGGAGTTTTGAAAATGAAGACCATGAAAAATAGTTGACATTGGTGTTGTGAAAAGTTGGACCAAACTGGGCACGCCAAGGTGGTGAGGCACCAGGTGGGTGGTGAGGCACCAGGTGGGTGGTGAGGCACCAGGTGGGTGGTGAGGCACCAGGTGGGTGGTGAGGCACCAGGTGGGTGGTGAGGCACCAGGTGGGTGGTGAGGCACCAGGTGGGTGGTGAGGCACCAGGTGGGTGGTGGGGCACCAGGTGAGGCACCAGGTGGGTGGTGAGGCACCAGGTGGGTGGTGAGGCACCAGGTGGGTGGTGGGGCACCAGGTGGGTGGTGAGGCACCAGGTGAGGCACCAGGTGGGAGGCGGCGGGAAGCACCAGCTGGGGGGCAAGTGAGGATGGGAGGCTGGCGGGCAAGTGAGGATGGGAGGCTGGCGGAGGAGCCACAGGTGGTGGCGGGAGTTGGTTGCATCACCAGCTGGAGTGAGCGAAGGAGGAGGTGGTGGTAATGGAGGTGCGGCTAGAGCAGCCACAGGTCACCACCTGTGGCTGGGCTGAGTGGGTGAGTGGTGGGCCAGTGTGGGTGAGAAGTGGGGCGGAGTGGGTGAGTGGTGGGCCAGTGTGGGTGAGTGGTGGGGCGGAGTGGGTGAGTGGTGGTGGGGCGGAGTGGGTGAGTGGTGGTGGGGCGGAGTGGGTGAGTGGTGGTGGGGCGGAGTGGGTGAGTGGTGGTGGGGCGGAGTGGGTGAGTGGTGGTGGGGCGGAGTGGGTGAGTGGTGGTGGGGCGGAGTGGGTGAGTGGTGGTGGGGCGGAGTGGGTGAGTGGTGGTGGGGCGGAGTGGGTGAGTGGTGGTGGGGCGGAGTGGGTGAGTGGTGGTGGGGCGGAGTGGGTGAGTGGTGGTGGGGCGGAGTGGGTGAGTGGTGGTGGGGCGGAGTGGGTGAGTGGTGGTGGGGCGGAGTGGGTGAGTGGTGGTGGGGCGGAGTGGGGGAGTGGTGGTGGGGCGGAGTGGGTGAGTGGTGGTGGGGCGGAGTGGGTGAGTGGTGGTGGGGCGGAGTGGGTGAGTGGTGGTGGGGCGGAGTGGGTGAGTGGTGGTGGGGCGGAGTGGGTGAGTGGTGGTGGGGCGGAGGCCTCGCCCACACCCATGTTTGGCCCATACGAGGCTCTCAGGCAGAGTAGCACCGCCCCTGTCCACCTGTGCACACACACTAGTGTGTTTACAACATGAACTACACTAGGAGCGGCAGGACAAGTAGGAGTGGTGCCTGGCACACCAGTGTGAGGACGCTAGCAGGGCATGGAGGGCCAGGCATAGTGGAGATGGTGACGGCTGCCAGGTGAAGGGTGTGCCTGCAGCAAGCACTAGTGCCAGGTAAGAGCTTACAGGTGCGCTGTAATTAAGGTAAGATGAATGAGGGAGGGCAAGGTGTGGCGCTCCCACGCTCCGCTCCCAGCTACACACTTTACCCCACAACATAATCAACACAAACTATACACTTTGCTTCCACTAACCAGGTAATGTAACTCAAATGATCAGTACCATACAGTAGGGAGATACAAGGTATAGTTGTAGTTAATTTAGTAATATGATTTATCACGTGTACCGAACCCATTATTCCCAACCCTCAAAACTGCTTGCAAAATTGAATCCATTTCCTGGAGTTGGAATATTTCACAAGCGCTTGTTCTTGCACCTGTGATGGTTCTAGTGTCCTGAACGACCCTTTACTCCGCAGGTCATTTGTTACTGGTAGCGAGCACGAGACTACGGCCAGCTTTGAAGACAGGTGCCGGCTGCAGCAGGAGAAAACACCAGTCTCACAGAGAAAATAACTCGCTCGAGGATTCATCAAGCATTTACACAACCACTTACGAAGCCTCTACATCTTTGCTCAGTCAGCTTATGAACTGATTGATTGATTGAGTGAAGATTAAGCCTCCCAAAAGGTGGCACGGGCATGAATAGCCCATAATGAGTTGTTCAGGTATTTTTACACCACGTATGTCAGACCAATTCTGAAATATGCAGACATGCGATCCTCATCTCGCCAAAAACACAAAAAACCGCTCGAGACACTCGAGGTATACCACCAGACTAGTTTCCGGAGGTAAACAATTAGTAGCGAGGACTAAAGGACAGCGCAGAATAAGGGTAGTACAATACTGTGACGATGTTAACGCCATCAGGTGAGCGCACCCGACCCCATTTTCTGTTCCCCTGTGGATGGCCGTGATCTTACTGACACCTGTGTGGTTCCCGTCTTACTATACAATTTTTACTCCTCAAAAGTGACATTACCCTCTTGATACCTGTTGATGGGGTTCTGGGAGTTCTACTCTCCAAGCCCAACCCGAGGCCAGGCTTGACTTGTGAGAGTTTGGTCCACCAGACTGTTGCTTGGAGCGACCCGCAGGCCCACATATCCACCACAGCCCGGTTGGTCCGGCACTCCTTGGCGGAAACTATTTAGTTTTCTCATGGAGATGTCCACGGTTGTCGCGGCAATATTTCTTATGTTCGCTGGGAGGGTGTTGAACACCCGTGGACCTCGGATGTTTATACAGTGTTCTCTGATTGTGCCTATGGCACCCCTGCTCTTCACTGGTTCTATTCTGCATTTTCTTCCATATCCTTCACTCCAGTATGTTATTTTACTGTGTAGATTTGGTACCTGACCCTCCAGTATTTTCCACGTGTATATTATTTTGATCTCTGTCGTCTCCTTTCTAGTGAGTACATTTGGAGAGCTTTGAGACAATCCCAATAATTTATGTGCTTTATCGTGTCTATGCGTGCCGTATATGTTCTCTGTATTCCCTCTATTTCAGCACTCTCTCCTGCTCTGAAGGGGGAAGTGAGTACTGAGCAGTACTCATGATGGGACAACACAAGTGATTTGAAGAGTACAACCATTGTGATGTGATCCCTGGATTTGAAATTTCTCGTAATCCATCCGATCATTTTTCTGGCTGACGCGATATTCTCTTGGTTTTGCTCCCTAAACGTTAGGTCGTCAGACATCATTATTCCCAAACCCTTTACTTGTTGTTTTCCTACTATGGGCAGATTTGGTTGGGTTTTGTACTATGTATTAAGTTTAAGGTCCTCATTTTTACCATACCTGAGTACGTACCTGGAATTCATCACTGTTAAACATCATGTTATTTTCTGCTGCCCAGTCAAAAACTTTATTAATATCTGCTTGTAGTTTTTCAATGTCTTCAACAGGTCATTTTCATGCTGATTTTTGTGTCATCTGCAAAGGATGATACGAAGCTGTGAGTTATATTTGAGTCTATATCTGATATGAGAATATGGAAAAGCAGTAGTGCAAGGACTGTACCTTGAGGTACAGAGCTTTTAACTGCGCTTGGACTCTATTTCATGATTGACTATTACTCTTTGTGTTCTGTTCGACAGAAAACTGCGTATCCAGCGTCCTACTTTACCAGTTATTCCCATTGACCTTATTTTTTGTGCTATCACTCCATGGCCACATTTATCGAATGCCTTTGCGAAGTCCGTGTATACCACATCTGCATTCTGTTTTTCTTCTAATGCCTCAGTGAGTTTGTCCTAGTGGTCAAGTAGCTGTGAGAGGTATGATCTTCCTGCTCTAAATCCATGTTGGCCTGGGTTGTGGAGGTCATTGGTCTCAAACACTTTTATTATGTGGGACGTTAGTGCAACTGGTCTATAATTATTTGCCAATGATTTGTTGCCTCCCTTGTGTAGAGGGGCAATGTCTGCTGCTTTAAGCGCATCTGGTATCTCCCCCGTGTCCAAGTTTTTTCTTCACAATATACTGAGTGCCTATGCTACTGGCCCTTTGCATTTCATTATAAATATTGAATTTCATGAGTCTGGACCCAAGGCTGAGTGCATGGGCATGTTGTCAATTTCTCTTTCAAAATCTGCCACGCTCGTGTTGATATCAGTTATATTATCAGGGATTTGGATATCCCGCATAAAGAAGTTGTTCGGATCTACCACTTTCATGCTGTTTACCGGAATGCTAAACTGTCCTCATGCTGCATTTTTAGGATTTAATAATTTCTTTGTCCTGTTTGATACCTGCTTGATGGGGTTCCCGGAGTTCTACTCCCCAAGCCCGGCCCGAGGCCAGGCTTGACCTGTGAGTCCACCAGGACTCCCCAGTCCACCAGGCTGTTGCTTGGAGCGGCTCGCAGGCCCTCATATCCACCACAGCCCGGTTGTTCCGGCGATATATATTTTATGCTCGCTGGGAGGGTGTTGAACAACCGCGGACCTCTGATGTTTATACAGTGTTCTCTGATTGTGCCTATGGCACCTCTGCTCTTCACTGGTTGTATTCTGCATTTTCATCCATATCGTTCACTCCAGTACGTTGTTATTTTACTGTGTAGATTTGGTACTTGGCCCTCCAGTATCTTCCATGTGTATATTATCTGGTATCTCTCTCGTCTTCTTTCTAGTGAGTACATTTGGAGGGCTTTGAGACGATCCCAATAATTTAGGTGCTTTATTGCGTCTATGCGTGCCGTATATGTTCTCTGTACTCCCTCTATTTCAGCCCTCTCTCCTGCTCTGAAGGGGGAAGTGAGTACTGAGCAGTACTCAAGACGG
Organism: Procambarus clarkii; assembly: GCF_040958095.1. Classification (NCBI taxonomy): domain Eukaryota; kingdom Metazoa; phylum Arthropoda; class Malacostraca; order Decapoda; family Cambaridae; genus Procambarus; species Procambarus clarkii. The sequence continues at coordinate 34,083,062 of NC_091201.1, forward strand.
GACAACACAAGTGATTTGAAGAGTACAACCATTGTGATGGGATCCCTGGATGTGAAAGTTCTCGTAATCCATCCTATCATTTTTCTCCATGATGACTACCACCTCTTTGGTCGAGTTCAGAAGCTCTGAGCATGCTAGTTCCTCTTTAATTAAATTAATATTCAGACCTTCCCCTCCACTTGACCTAATTACTGTCACATCTATACAGATTATAATTTGGGATCAAGATTTCACTATCATGTAGTGTTCGTGTGGGTTTCTGTCCTAATTCCTTCGTTCATGCATTATTTCGCCACTGTTGCTCTCACTGATTATATTACCTGCCTCTGTAATATTGCTGCTGTTATGTACCACGATATACTCTCCCTCCACACTACTGCTGTGGTTCTCTTAACTACCAGATCCTGAGTTCTGGTCATTGTCCAGTATTGTTTTTTCACAATCCGCATATATCGCTGGTAGCTTTTCTGTGCATGCTAATGTGTGCCTCAGGTATGACATTCATCAGTTTGGTTAGGTTTTACCATATTAATCTGTCAATGTTGTAAATCCAGTTTATTCCTTGTCTGATGTGGGTGGTACTTTGGTCAATAAGAGGCAGTTCACCCAGGGCAGTCCTGAGCTCAAGACTTGTTCCAGTGGGAACAAGTGACCGAGTCGCTGGAGACTATAACTCGTCTGTGATACCCAGTGAAGTATTGATGACTGGACTGACGTAACCCGGGATGGCCCAGTTGAGTTACGAGCTGGAGTTACCGTCTGTTTCTCATCTAAGTTAAGGCTTATTATAGGTGAAGTCTTTAAGGGAAACAAGCCAGCGTATTGCTTGAGACCAGCCAGCGTGTTGCTGGAGAGTAGAAGTGGTGTTTTGACACTATGGTGACGCTGTTGAGGCCTGGCCCATGATTTACTGAGAAAGGCGGAGTGTGGCCCCCACCCTCGGGTGTGGAGGCGGAGCGTGGGCCCCCACCCTCGGGTGTGGAGGCGGAGCGTGGCCCCCACCCTCGGGTGTGGAGGCGGAGCGTGGGCCCCCACCCTCGGGTGTGGAGGCGGAGCGTGGGCCCCCACCCTCGGGTGTGGAGGCGGAGCGTGGGCCCCCACCCTCGGGTGTGGAGGCGGAGCGTGGGCCCCCACCCTCGGGTGTGGAGGCGGAGCGTGGGCCCCCACCCTCGGGTGTGGAGGCGGAGCGTGGGCCCCCACCCTCGGGTGTGGAGGCGGAGCGTGGGCCCCCACCCTCGGGTGTGGAGGCGGAGCGTGGGCCCCCACCCTCGGGTGTGGAGGCGGAGCGTGGGCCCCCACCCTCGGGTGTGGAGGCGGAGCGTGGGCCCCCACCCTCGGGTGTGGAGGCGGAGCGTGGGCCCCCACCCTCGGGTGTGGAGGCGGAGCGTGGGCCCCCACCCTCGGGTGTGGAGGCGGAGCGTGGGCCCCCACCCTCGGGTGTGGAGGCGGAGCGTGGGCCCCCACCCTCGGGTGTGGAGGCGGAGCGTGGGCCCCCACCCTCGGGTGTGGAGGCGGAGCGTGGGCCCCCACCCTCGGGTGTGGAGGCGGAGCGTGGGCCCCCACCCTCGGGTGTGGAGGCGGAGCGTGGGCCCCCACCCTCGGGTGTGGAGGCGGAGCGTGGGCCCCCACCCTCGGGTGTGGAGGCGGAGCGTGGGCCCCCACCCTCGGGTGTGGAGGCGGAGCGTGGGGCCCCCACCCTCGGGTGTGGAGGCGGAGCGTGGGCCCCCACCCTCGGGTGTGGAGGCGGAGCGTGGGCCCCCACCCTCGGGTGTGGAGGCGGAGCGTGGCCCCCACCCTCGGGTGTGGAGGCGGAGCGTGGCCCCCCCCCCTCGGGTGTGGAGGCGGAGCGTGGCCCCCACCCTCGGGTGTGGAGGCGGAGCGTGGCCCCCACCCTCGGGTGTGGAGGCGGAGCGTGGCCCCCACCCTCGGGTGTGGAGGCGGAGCGTGGGCCCCCCTCGGGTGTGGAGGCGGAGCGTGCACCACGGGGAGGCAAGGCGACAGCACCCCGGGGAGGCAAGGCGACAGCACCCCGGGGAGGCAAGGCGACAGCACCCCGGGGAGGCAAGGCGACAGCACCCCGGGGAGGCAAGGCGACAGCACCCCGGGGAGGCAAGGCGACAGCACCCCGGGGAGGCAAGGCGACAGCACCCCGGGGAGGCAAGGCGACAGCACCACGGGAGGCAAGGCGACAGCACCCCGGGGAGAGAGCGTCGGTAATAATAACAATCTTGGGAAGGGGGGGGGGGAGGCAAAAAGTACCCGAGCTCCCCCGGGGAGTAGAGCACTAACCCCCCCCCCCACACACACTCACCAGCCAACGACAACTGTAATCACCACCACTTCCGATTAACAACCAACCCTCTACCAACCCCCTTTTATTCCCCATACACAAATGACTTGAGTTTTTCACTGTGGGTGATTGGAATTTTGCTTTGTTGACTATTACTCTCTGGGTTGTGTTCGTTAGGTAATTATAGATCTATCTACTTTGTCAGTAAATCTTTTTTGTGCATTTTTTTTTTGGCAATAATACGAATAGTATAATACCAATAATAGAGACTATTAGAAATATTGCCGGAACAACCGTGGACATCTTCAAGAGAAAACTAGACTGTTTTCTAAATAAAAAAAAAGTGCCGGGCCAACCTGGCTGTGGTGGGTATGTGGGCCTGCGGGACGCTCCAAGCAACAGCCTGGTGGACCAAACTCTCACGAGTCAAGCCTGCCCTCGGGCCGGGCTTGGGGAGTAGAAAAACTCCCAGAACCCCATCAACCAGGTATCAACCAGGTACTGTTAAGCTGAAAGCTGCAGTATTAAAAGCTATGACAACTTTTGTAATAATAGGTATTTGTATGGTCAGCACAGTAACCGGACCAGGCAATGTGATGTAGTCATTATGGTAATTCGCCTTGGCTATAGGCACATCTGGCAGGTTAGTAAGGCTGAGCCACTACCAGAATATTCAGATCGTAAACTCTGTGACAAACCTTTAATGCATTCACTAGAAGATTATATTATTGAACGTGAAATCGTAACAAAATAGATTTTCAGACCTCCTGGCCTATTATTCCACCAACTGTGTAACTATTTCATTGAGTCTGGTCTACTGGACAACATCCTAACAATTTATCCAAAATTTGTTTGCCTATTTTAATGAATGAAGAAAAATTTGATTTATATTATTTTTAAGCTGCATCACTTATGAACCATCCCTGCCCTTGTGTGGCAGTACACAACACAAAGTTGTATTTACATATCCGTACATTGAAACGTGTACACAGTCTAATGTAGTTGATGGTAACCATGATATATGTGTGTGCTTCAGCCTACAGTTTAGACCTATTGTCTTGTGTATGATCCTCTGTCCTGTGTGACAGTGAATACCACCATTATCCTCACTCTAATAACACCTAATTGAATTCCTTCGATTAGGTAAAATTTTAATTAATTTGTCAATAAAGATGTTAATAAATAATGTTTATAAATAATTCAAGATGTTAATAAATAATAATAATACCGATTATGGTTTAAGACTCATTTTGGGGAGGGTGGTGATGGTGGGCAGCCTCCACTATCTGCCCCAGTCCATAGGGCGCTTCCTTAGTACGCACCTCCCCTACTGTGTCTTCATTCCTGGGATCACTGTTCCAGAGGCTCGACGGTCTCTTACGGGCTCACTATAACCCGTGCTACATGGACATTTTGTGCCGAGGAGCTGAATCTAAAACCACAACAACGACGACGGTCTCTTGAGCTGACTTACAGGCTGTCGCCTCAGACTGGCTGTGCCTACAGCTCTCTCACCCACAATTTATACAGTTGATACGATGCTTTTGAAAAGCTTTACGGCTCTTAGAATGGTCACGTAAGGAACTTATTTTGATCAACGTTTCCATGGTATTATTTTGGACACACTGACAAGCAACATGGTCTCCTAAGGAATTAGTTTATGTGGAGATTTGGATTCAATCCCTCGTATATTTTCTTGATGTAGATTATGGTGAATCTCTCTCACCTGTATTCCAAGGCTTTAGACTTTTTAAGCATTCTCAATAATTTCAACATTTCGTTGAATGGATGCTGGCAGTAAATGTTCTCTGGATACTCTCACTGACGGTAACTGAGGCCCCAACTTGGTATCTAATATGAAAGATATGAATAGATATTAAGAAGATGTTTGGGACGTGCAAACTTGTGCAATTGATATACCCTTCCAGGTGAAGAGTAGAGATGGATGTCACTGGAAGTAAGGGGTTCTATTTTGGCCACGGTTCCAGCTTTAATTTGATACTTTATTTGTATAGTGTAGGAACTGGAACTTTTCATTAAACATCATACTGTTTTCCGAAGCCCACTGGAATGTTTAGCTTATGCCAGATGTTTGCTGTGTCGATAATGGATGCTTCTAATAACAACATGTACTGTCACCTGCAACGGATAATACAACAGGTTCTTAACGAACAAGGGTAAAAGGGTAAGAGTGCAGTCCCAAAAGAACAAATATTCACGACGAATGTTCCAGATTTGGCTTTGTTGACAACTAGTTTTAGGTCGAGTTTGTGCATTTCAAATGATTAATTCGGTGCGTGTTTTATGAGCTATTACCCCTTGGTCACATCTGTTTAAGACTGTACATGTGAGCGTGTTCTGATTCCGTGAACTCTATGTTTCACTTTTGCCGCGAGTTGTTCTACTCTAGCAAGCCTGGCCTTGGACCAGGCTCGTCTTGTGATAACCTAATGTAAGAAGGTGTTGCTTGGAGCGGCCCGCAGGCCCATGCAACCCGGTTGATCTGGTATTTCCTGCTGTAATTTGTCCAATTGTCTCTTGAATACCTCAAATTGTATTCAGACAACATTTCTCATATTTGGTAAGGGGAGACTATAGAGCCGTGGGTCTTTAATATTTATAGTGTTCTCTCTGTGACTATGGCATCTATACTCTTCAGTGGCTCCATGTGACACTACCAGGGGGAGTAACTAGACAACCACTCGCGACCTTCACCATGGTAAGGTGGACCATGGAGCTCCCCCAGGGTCCTATTATGAGGATTTTAGTTCAAAATAAAACTTCCAACAGTTACTTGATCCACTGGACTGTGATTTATATGTCAGACTACAAGCAGCGGCGGCGTCTAACTGCCTGGTTGATCAGGCCACCAACCAACCAGGAGGCCTGGGTTTAGACTGAATCGCGAGAAAATTAATCTTGGAAATCACCTGAACGCAACCTCAATGTAACTTGTTATTTTGTTGTGCCATCACTCAAGCAAGAGTTTTTGTAATTACTTTGATACGTAATTAGTGAAGGAGTGTCTTGCCTCAACCCTTCACAACACACCGCTCCAGGTGTCCGACCGCTGCACGTCGACTCCAATACGTAATTGTTACAGACTAATACTCTCTCTCTCTTACATGCTGCTACATTAGACCATCTCTCTCTCGGCCTCACATGGAAGGAGTAACCAGTGTTCAAGAAACAGATAAGTTCCTGCAGCAAGTGCCGGACACACCGGATTGTATTGACAGTAGCAATTTAGACTAAATTATCACAAGACAGTCCTAAGGCCGGCCTGAGGGAGCCAGCACCAGGTACACCAATGCTAGCATCAACGCAAGAGGCTGGTGCAGACTATAACCTGTGTGTACCTGGTTGATGAGGTTCTGGGAGTAGTTCTACTCCCCAAGCCCGGCCCGAGGCCAGGCTCGACTTGTGAGTTTGGTCCACCAGGCTGTTGCTTGGAGCGGCCCGCAGGCCCACGTACCCACCACAGCCCGGCTGATCCGGAAATTCTCTTAGAAAACAGTCCAGTTTTCTCTTGAGGATGTCCACGGTTGTTCCGGCAATATTTCTTATAGTCGCTGGGAGGACGTTCAACAACCGTGGACCACTGATGTTTATACAGTGTTCTCTGATTGTGCCTATGGCACCTCTGCTGTTCACTGGTTCAATCTTGCATTTTCTTCCATATCGTTCACTCCAGTACGTTGTTGTTTTACTGTGTAGATTTGGGACCTGGCCCTCCAGTATTTTCAATGTGTATATTATTTGGTATCTCTCTCTCGTCTTCTTTCTAGTACCACAGGTACTATAACCTGTGTGTACTATAACCTGTGTGTACTATAACCTGTGTGGACTATAACCTGTGTGTACTATAACCTGTGTGTACTATAACCTGTGTGTACTATAACCTGTGTGTACTATAACCTGTGTGTACTATAACCTGTGTACTATAACCTGTGTGGACTATAACCTGTGTGGACTATAACCTGTGTGGACTATAACCTGTGTGTACTATAACCTGTGTGTACTATAACCTGTGTGTACTATAACCTGTGTGGACTATAACCTGTGTGGACTATAACCTGCGTGGACTATAACCTGTGTGTACTATAACCTGCGTGGACTATAACCTGCGTGGACTATAACCTGTGTGGACTATAACCTGTGTGTACTATAACCTGTGTGTACTATAACCTGTGTGGACTATAACCTGTGTGTACTATAACCTGTGTGTACTATAACCTGTGTGTACTATAACCTGTGTGTACTATAACCTGTGTGTACTATAACCTGTGTGTACTATAACCTGTGTGGACTATAACCTGTGTGTACTATAACCTGTGTGTACTATAACCTGTGTGGACTATAACCTGTGTGGACTATAACCTGTGTGTACTATAACCTGTGTGTACTATAACCTGTGTGTACTATAACCTGTGTGTACTATAACCTGTGTGTACTATAACCTGTGTGTACTATAACCTGTGTACTATAACCTGTGTGGACTATAACCTGTGTGTACTATAACCTGTGTGGACTATAACCTGTGTGTACTATAACCTGCGTGGACTATAACCTGCGTGGACTATAACCTGTGTGGACTATAACCTGTGTGTACTATAACCTGTGTGGACTATAACCTGTGTGTACTATAACCTGCGTGGACTATAACCTGCGTGGACTATAACCTGTGTGGACTATAACCTGTGTGTACTATAACCTGTGTGTACTATAACCTGTGTGTACTATAACCTGTGTGTACTATAACCTGTGTGGACTATAACCTGTGTGTACTATAACCTGTGTGGACTATAACCTGTGTGTACTATAACCTGTGTGGACTATAACCTGTGTGGACTATAACCTGTGTGTACTATAACCTGTGTGTACTATAACCTGTGTGGACTATAACCTGTGTGTACTATAACCTGTGTGGACTATAACCTGTGTGGACTATAACCTGTGTGTACTATAACCTGTGTGGACTACAACATGAGCCACAACACTGCTCCACACCTCCCGAGCTTCTCGAAGCATGACACTTTTTGTAGAAAATTCCCTACAAGGTAGCGGCGGATATCCTGCTGGCCCCAGGTGGCTGGCTCCCTCCCGCCCCGCCCCACCCTGCTGTCACCCGGCCCCTCCCCCACCCTGCTGTCACCCGGCCCCTCCCCCACCCTGCTGTCACCCGGCCCCTCCCCCACCCTGCTGTCACCCGGCCCCTCCACCACCCTGCTGTCACCCGGCCCCGCCACTCAGGTCCCTCCCCCGCCCTGCTGTCACCCGGCCCCGCCACTCAGGTCCCTCCCCCACCCTGCTGTCACCCGGCCCCTCCCCCCACCCTGCTGTAACCCGGCCCCGCCACTCAGGTCCCTCCCCCGCCCTGCTGTCACCCGGCCCCGCCACTCAGGTCCCTCCCCCACCCTGCTGTCACCCGGCCCCTCCCCCACCCTGCTGTCACCCGGCCCCGCCACTCAGGTCCCTCCCCCGCCCTGCTGTCACCCGGCCCCGCCACTCAGGTCCCTCCCCCCACCCTGCAGTCACCCGGCCCAGCCACTCAGGTCCCTCCCCCGCCCTGCTGTCACCCGGCCCCGCCACTCAGGTCCCTCCCCCGCCCTGCTGTCACCCGGCCCCGCCACTCAGGTCCCTCCCCCCACCCTGCTGTCACCCGGCCCAGCCACTCAGGTCCCTCCCCCGCCCTGCTGTCACCCGGCCCCGCCACTCAGGTCCCTCCCCCCACCCTGCTGTCACCCGGCCCCGCCACTCAGGTCCCTCCCCCCACCCTGCTGTCACCCGGCCCCGCCACTCAGGTCCCTCCCCCACCCTGCTGTCACCCGGCCCCGCCACTCAGGTCCCTCCCCCCACCCTGCTGTCACCCGGCCCCGCCACTCAGGTCCCTCCCCCACCCTGCTGTCACCCGGCCCCACCTCTCAGGTCCCTCCCCCCACCCTGCTGTCACCCGGCCCAGCCACTCAGGTCCCTCCCCCGCCCTGCTGTCACCCGGCCCCGCCACTCAGGTCCCTCCCCCCCACCCTGCTGTCACCCGGCCCCGCCACTCAGGTCCCTCCCCCCACCCTGCTGTCACCCGGCCCCGCCACTCAGGTCCCTCCCCCACCCTGCTGTCACCCGGCCCCGCCACTCAGGTCCCTCCCCCCACCCTGCTGTCACCCGGCCCCGCCACTCAGGTCCCTCCCCCACCCTGCTGTCACCCGGCCCCACCTCTCAGGTCCCTCCCCCCACCCTGCTGTCACCCGGCCCAGCCACTCAGGTCCCTCCCCCGCCCTGCTGTCACCCGGCCCCGCCACTCAGGTCCCTCCCCCCACCCTGCTGTCACCCGGCCCCGCCACTCAGGTCCCTCCCCCCACCCTGCTGTCACCCGGCCCCGCCACTCAGGTCCCTCCCCCACCCTGCTGTCACCCGGCCCCGCCACTCAGGTCCCTCCCCCCACCCTGCTGTCACCCGGCCCCGCCACTCAGGTCCCTCCCCCACCCTGCTGTCACCCGGCCCCACCTCTCAGGTCCCTCCCCCCACCCTGCTGTCACCCGGCCCCGCCACTCAGGTCCCTCCCCCACCCTGCTGTCACCCGGCCCCACCTCTCAGGTCCCTCCCCCACCCTGCTGTCACCCGGCCCCACCACTCAGGTCCCTCCCCCGCCCTGCTGTCACCCGGCCCCGCCACTCAGGTCCCTCCCCCCACCACTCAGGCCGTTCAGGCTTGTTCGCATATATATATATATATATATATATATATATATATATATATATATATATATATATATATATATATATATATATATATGTCGTACCTAGTAGCCAGAACGCATTTCTCAGCCTACTATGCAAAGCCCGATTTGCCTAATAAGCCAAGTTTTCCTGAATTAATATATTTTCTCAAATTTTTTTCTTAGGAAATGATAAAGCTACCCATTTCATTATGTATGAGGTCAATTTTTTTTTATTGGAGTTAAAATTAACGTAGATATATGACCGAACCTAACCAACCCTACCTAACCTATCTTTATAGGTTAGGTTAGGTTAGATAGCCAAAAAAGTTAGGTTAGGTTAGGTAGTCGAAAAAAACATTAATTCATGAAAACTTGGCTTATTAGGCAAATCGGGCCTTGCATAGTAGGCTGAGAAGTACGTTCTAGCTACTTGGTACGACATATATATATTATATATATATATATATATATATATATATATATATATATATATATATATATATATATATTATATATATATATATATATATATATATATATATATATATAATATATATATATATATATATATATATATTGGTAGCAGTCTTTCCTGTAGACATATATTATTAAATATGACCCGAAAAAGTAAGATTAATAATTCTAACACAAATTTTCTCAATATTTCTTATGGTTCTTTTCACTGTCATTGGTAATTGAAAAATCAGTTCTCCAAAATTAATTTTTATTTCTAGTCTGACGCGACACTTGAACGCGTTTCGTAATAACTTATTACATTTTCAAAGACTTTAGTTTACACACACACAACTATTACCTGCAAACACTAAACAGAGTTTAAACAGCTTTGGTTTTATACCTGCATTTGGGAGAGGTGATGTTACAACAGTTTTGGATGAGGTGAAAACAAACTTTCAACACAAGACACAACACGAAACAATGGGTATAATATTTTGCAAGTTAAAGGGAAGAATGGAAGTAACTGCAAAGGGCCTATTGGCCCATATTTCTTGATGCTTCTATAATGGTGCGGAGTCTTGAAGTGGGTAGAATATAGTTGTGCATTAATTGGCTGTTGATTGCTGGTGTCGACTTCTTAATGTGTAGTGCCTCGCAGATATCAAGCCGCCTGCTATCGCTGTATCTATCGATGATTTCCGTGTTTTTTATTAAGACTTCTCTAGTGATGGTCTGGTTGTGGGAAGAGATTATATGTTCCTTAATGGAGCCCTGTTGCTTATGCATCGTTAATCGCCTGGAAAGAGATGTTGTTGTCTTGCCTATATACTGAATTCTTTGAGGCTTACAGTCCCCAAGTGGGCATTTGAAGGCATAGACGACATTGGTCTCTTTTTAAGCGTTCTGCTTTGTGTCTGGAGAGTTTCTCATGAGTAGGTTGGCCGTTTTCTTGGTTTTATAGTAAATCGTCAATTGTATCTTCTGATTTTTGTCTGTACGGATAACGTTTCTATTAACAATATCTTTCAGGACCCTTTCCTCCGTTTTATGAGCTGTGGAAAAGAAGTTCCAGTAATAGTCTAATAGGGGGTACAGGTGTTGTGTTAGTTGTCTCTTCAGAGGTTGCATGGCGTTTCACCTTCCTTCTTATGATGTCTTCAACGAAACCATTGAAGAAGCCGTTGTTGACTAGGACCTGCCTTACCCTACAGAGTTCTTCATCGACTTGCTTCCATCCTGAACTGTGGCTGAGAGCACGGTCGACATAAGCGTTAACAACACTCCTCTTGTACCTGTCTGGGCAGTCACTGTTGGCATTGAGGCACATTCCTATGTTTGTTTCCTTAGTGTAGACTGCTGTGTGGAAACCTCCGCTCCTTTCCATGACTGTTACATCTAGAAAGGCCAGCGTCCCATCCTTCTCCATCTCGTAAGTGAAACGCAACACTGTAACAGGGGGTGGGGGGAAATAGCTCTATCTTGTCCATTATTCCACCCCTCCAGTTAACTAACGAGGCCGGGGGAAACAGCTCTCTCTAGTCCGTTATCCCGTCCCCAGTTAGCTAACTATTCTACTGCCACAAACGTATAAGAGAAAACGAAAGGAAAGAAATGAATAGTGAAGTAATTAGTGAGGGTTTGGGGTGAGAGGTAGAGAGGTGGGAGGAGTGAGGAGGGTCATTAGTTGAAAGTGAGAGTTTAGAGAGGGGTGGAGGGAGAGGTGTAGATAGGTAGAAGTAGAAGAGTAGATAGTAGAAGATGCAATGCTGCCACCATCCATTCATGATCATTACATACAAGACAAGGAATGGAACTTGTCTGTATCACAAAATTCTCAAAAGATGTTATCAAGGTCATTATTAGTATGTCCCATCTTCATCATGTACTCAGTAAAATCATGGAACCAGTAATCCCAGAGGCTTTCTCACCTCAACTCAACTCTAGGGGACACAGTAAAGGCAATGTAAATAATAAATTCAATTATATTTCACATACTAAGTATCATAATTTAAGCAATGTTCAAGATATATATATGTAAAGTGAGTCATCCTCCAAGAATCTGAGAACACTACAACTGACTGCCCCTGATCATCACACAACACTTGTAAAACACGACCAAGTCACCTTAATGTTCAACTCACCAAGTGTCTGCCTATAGCTGGATAGAGGGGGGGGGGGTCTATAGCTGACAGAGACTGCCCCTCCCTGCCGGCCGACAGCCTCCCTGCTAGGCCGTCTTCTCTGCTTTCCTGGCTGCTGTTGTTCTCTTAATGCTCTCGAATCGATAGCTCTCCGAGTATATATTGGGGAACCTAGTAGCTAACTCCGCCCACAAGTAGATAGCCTCCGGCTCTCTACCAAGCCACTCCTTAAACGTCGGCATGTTTGAAGGCTACCAGGCTCCAATTATAAGATTAGTAGAAGTAAGGTGAAATTCGCATGATCAGGTCACTTGGTGGTCATTAACTCTTAGAGGTGTGAAACTCCGGCCGACAACTTGGCGCCTTCTCAAATCCCTGTCTGTGACTCATGTACTCTATGTATGTATTAAATACAACTAAACCAAACACTTTTACAGTGTTACAACACAGAATTCCGCTCAAATGCCTCCTTCAGCTCCTGCAGATGTCTGACATCAGGTACCTGTGTAAAAATGTCGTCAACATACATGCAGTATATGGCCGGTTTCAAGTTCATGTCGACTAAGACTTTTTGCTCAATGGTACCCATGTAGAAGTTCGCAAACAGGACACCCAGGGGAGAACCCATGGCGACCCCATCTACTTGCTTATACATGTGCCCATCCGGGCTCAAGAAGGGTGCCTCTTTAGTACAAGCTTGGAGTAGTTTCCTTAGAATGTTTTCTGGTATGTCAAGAGGAGTACAGGCCGGATCACGATACACTCTGTTAACTATCATCCCGATTGTTTCATCCACAGGTACGTTGGTAAACAGTGATTCTACGCCCAACGAGGCTCTAATCCCTGTGGCCCGTGTTCCCCACAGTAAGTCAACAAATTCCTTTGGAGACTTCAGGCTGAAGGCGCAAGGGACATAAGGAGTCAGCAAGCCGTTGAGTCGCTTCGCCAGTCTGTACATAGGTGTGGGTATCTGGCTGATGATTGGCCGAAGTGGGTTTCCAGGCTTATGTATCCAGGCTTATATTCCCCAATAATCTTTGGCAGGTGGAGTCCGGATTTCTTGGCGTTCACAGTTTCGATCAATTTGTTGACCTTTGCTTTCAATTCGGCTGTAGTGTCCTTCGTCACCCTTTGGAATTTAGTTTGGTCAGAGAGTATGAGGTTCATTTTCGCCAGATATTGTCTTTTTTAAGAATGATGTATATTGGCGACTTGTCATCTCTCCTGACGACTATCTTCTTGTTCTCACGAAGGCTCTTAGCTGCCGCTTTGAGCTCGGGGGACAGTATGGTGCTTCTATATTATATATATATATATATATATATATATATATATATATATATATATATATATATATTGTGACGATAATCTCCTTCAAGAGATTGAGCCTGCTCTTCCCTCCATAATTACGTCTTCACAATTATATAAAAAGACTATGGAAGAAATGTCCAACAACGACAACAACACCAGCAAGGCTTGCCAGGGTGAGCAAAACGTATGCAGCCAGCCACCTGTTCGAACTCCAACCACCAAACTACCCGTTGATCGCTACGGCTCCGCTGATTGGTCGCCGGTCTGGCTGCACCTGCACTCGGCCCCCCATACTACCTGATGTCTGGGGTCGCCCCAACATCAGTCCTGAGAATGTTCAGTGCTTTCGTGGCCAGCACTCCTCCCAGCTAGACGTTAGCGTGTACTGAGAGAGGTGGTGGCTTTAAGCCAATATTCCAGCACCTCCCACTTAACTTTGTGTTGCACTTCTTGTTATTTTGCCTTAACGTAACTTTTCATTGTGTCATTTAAGTATTCTTATTATTTTGATTCATTGATTTTATTATAAGAATTTGTTTGTGCATTATTTTCATGTTTTGATTTATTTAACGTAATTAAAATTTCATTGTTAAAGTTTTACTTGTGTTTTGTGTGTCTTCTCCTTACCTTACCACAGACGAAGTTCCAGTTTTTCTATTTTTTTTTTATAACTATGTGACGAGGCCATACCCCTAGCCTTAAACAGCCGAACACCAACGCGTTACCGTCACAAGTTATATGGGGGCCTGTCCTAGGAGCTTCACTCAGGTACTGGTGCCAAGTGGTAATTTATGGTAAGCGTATTTAACTTTGTTAACGTAGCTTTACTATTTTTCATTCAATTTCATTTTTATAAGGTGCGGTGTATTGTGCATTACGAGAGTAACATATAGTGAAGGTGAGACAACTTTGGATTACGTGGTGACTGTAGGCCGCAGTCATACTCTTAATTGGTCATCTCTCCCTCCTTGTTATTACTCGTATTTACCATCTATGTCCCTTGAATATTTCTCATTCTGACAGATCATCATATTGGTACCCTGGTACTGTGGTCTGCCCCGGGTCAAGAGTACCCAATCTTCTGCAATCTGACTGTAGGAGGATAAAGAGGGCCATAGTTCCTCTAGCTCGAACTTTAGTTGCTGAATTGGGACCTCAGCAGCAGTTCTCGTCACCAGTTGACACCTCGCACCCCTACACGTCAGTCAGAGATGATGATACATACAACGGTAGGGAATTAGCTTATTTTTTTCAGAGCACAAAAGTTCGCTAATTCTGTAAGTATCATATTAAATTCAGTAGGAAAAACTTGCTTTATGTCCTATAGAGACTTGGCAAGGTATGCCTACATCCTTGGACTACCAATTTTACTTTTGAAGCATTTAACTGTTTCATTTGTTTTCGAAACTCTGTTTCATTTGTTAGTAGGATTTTCTTGCCCTTATTCTCTTACATGAGTACCGGGTACAAGATTTCCTGCGCCCTTGATTTAATTTAATCATTTAATATCTTTCACTTAACGTTAATTGTTAAAGATCACACAGGATAGGTACCAGTTGCCACGTTGTCCTGTTTCTGACATTTCATTATTGAATATTCGTGTACCTTTATTTGCTAATTTCACCATGTTTCGTCTCCAAACTTTCCGTGCAAATCCAGCAGGTGAAATAGGGACTTTAAGTCGTGCCAAGAGGACTGAACTACAAACTCTTGCACATGAGTATCAACTAGAAGTTCCCTATCAAGCCAACAAAAATGACCTACACAACCTGTTGCTGGATTACTATTTAGAGCAAGGTAAGATAGACTCTGAAACTCATGAAACTTACTATATTGCAGATAAAACTGACTTGGCAACGATGAAACTTAAACTAGAGCTGGCCAAGATTGAACGTGAGCAGCAAAGAGAAGCAGCTGCCATACGAAGGGAAGAACACGAACGCGAAGCCGCTTTGAGGAGAGACGAACACGAACGTGAGGTCGCATTACTCCGTGAACGTGAACGAGTACAGCTTGAAACCAAACAACGCGAGTTGGAGATGCAACGCGAACATGACAAGCAACAAGCGACTCTGGCTCTTGAGTGTCGTCAACGGGAATACACGTTGGAAACTTCACACCTCGCTCAACGCCAGCAAGCTACTGCCAATCTTCCCGTCAGTTTTAATATATCACATGCAAGTAAGTTAATGCCATCCTTTGTAGAAGCAGAAGTTGATGTTTTTTTCACCACCTTTGAAACCCTTGCTAATCAACTCAGTTGGCCTGTCGACCAATGGGCCACACTTCTCAGAGTCCATCTTACAGGTAGAGCTGCAGTCACACTCAGTACTTTGGCGTCTGAGAATGACTACTACACTCTGAAACAAGCAGTGTTGGACGCCTACCTACTTTCCACAGAAAGTTATAGAAGGAAATTCCGTGACCACCTGAAGGCAAGTACCACTACCTTCCTCGAGTTTGCTAACACGAAACGGAGGTATTTCATGAAATGGCTGGAAGCAGCACATGTCTCTACTTTTACAGAACTCGTCAACCTGATGCTTGTTGAAGAATTCTTGAGACGTGTGCCGCCTCCTGTCCGCCTCTACTTAGCAGATAAAGAAGAAACCGACTACCTGAAGTGTGCTAAGTCGGCTGACACTTACAGCCTCATCCACCGGCTGACACCTGAACCATCCTCCAGTAAGAAGTCGTGGTACAGTTACGAGAAGGTGAGCCCCGATCAAGCTGGTTCACAACTGTACTGCAAATATTGTAGACTCTATGGACATACCATAGACAAGTGTGGTAAGTCTCAATACAAGGGAACCACTGACCAACAACGACCCAAACCAACTCCTCCTAAGTCCGGTAAGCCTGTGATGAATGTTGGTGTTGATGTTAATGATCTTTCTCTTTTCAGTAACCACCTGTATACTGGAACTGTCTCTGCCAACGGTTCAAATCCGGAGGGACGTTTCAAATTGAAGATCTTGAGGGACACAGCGGCTCTACAATCGATCATCTTGAAGTCGGCTGTGCCCAACATAGTCTACACCGGGGAAACAGTCTTCATCACTGACCTCACTGCTACCACTCCATACCCTCTCGCCAGAGTCCACCTGGATTGTCCCTACGTGAACGGGGAAGTCCAAGTCGCCGTCAGGGAAAAGCCTTTTCCCATGCCTGGAGTGCAACTTCTCCTAGGCAACGACTTGGCAGAAGACCTGCAACCGACCAACCTGATCGTCATGGACAAACCCCAGGTGTGTAACTCTGTGCCAATAAATCCTATTCTTGAGTATGTTCCAGCAGAGGTTCAAGAGAGTGATGAAGTTTCTCCTCCGGTTCTCGTGACCACCCGTGCACAAGCCGCACGTCCACAGCCAGCTGACTCTACTGCTACCGCTGTCCCTCAAGACCCTCAGAAACTACCCCCGCATCTGACCAAGTTGGAGTTCCGAAAGTTGCAGAGGGAAGATCTTACTTTAACACCATTGTTTTTCCAGGCTGAGACTCAACCCGACAGTATTCCTGGGTTCTTCCTAGAGAACGACTTGCTCTACCGCAGATATAGACCCAGTAAACTGAAGGAGGAGGACGATTGGGCCAACATCGAACAACTTGTGATTCCCACCAGCCTGCGGCCCACTATTCTACACCTGGCCCACGGAGCATTCTCCCACTACGGCTTCAACAAGACTTACCATGGGATTCGCCAAGACTACTACTGGCCAGGTATGGTAAATAACGTCAAACAGTACGTAAAACAGTGTCATACATGTCAGATGGCAGGCAAACCGAACGTCTCCATTCCCAGAGCACCACTGATTCCCATACAGGTGCCTGCGGAACCTTTCCACAGACTCATAATAGACTGTGTTGGTCCTTTACCTCGGACCAGTTCAGGTAACGCCTACATCCTAACCATCCTGTGTCCTACCACCAGATTTCCCATAGCAGTTCCAGTGAAGAACATCACGGCTGCTACGGTTATCAAACATCTATTGAAGATCTTCACTCAATACGGATTTCCCAGGGAGATTCAAAGTGACTGTGGCACCAACTTCACCAGTGATCTCTTCAAAAGGACACTGGAGGAGTTCAACATCAAACAGGTATTGTCCAGCCCCTATCATCCTGCTTCACAGGGTTCTCTTGAACGTAGTCATCAGACCATCAAAGCACTCTTGAAAAAGTTTTGTAGTGAAACCTCGAAGGATTGGGATAAGCAGATTGACCTTATAATGTGTATTTTCAGAAGTCTCCCCAATGAGTCCCTAGGAGTATCTCCTTATGAGATGCTCTACGGCCGTAAGTGCCGTACTCCCCTTAAGGCTTTCAAAGACTCTCTCAGAGATGCCACCTTCAGTGAGCATCAGAATGTGCCCCAGTTTCTTCAAAACCTTCAGCACATTCTAGAGAGAGTCCACCGCTTTGCCCATGATAATCTATTGAAAGCCCAGGTGAGAATGAAGACTCATTACGACCAGACCAGCAAAGTAAGAAAATTCAAGCCGGGAGACTTCGTCCTTGCCTATTTTCCTATCCCAGGTTCACCTTTACAAAACAAATTTTCAGGACCCTACTGCGTCAAAGAGTGCAGAAACAACAACACATACGTCATAGAGACTCCAGATAGGCGGCGGAAGACCCAGCTGTGCCACGTCAACCTCCTGAAGCAATATAATGGTACTCCTCCCACTGTCTTGACTAACTATTCCACATTCACAGAACCCTACATCCACAGTGAGACCTTCCCAGCTTCTCCTCCCGAAAGCACTGACAAGGAGTCAGCGCTTTCTAATTCCGAAATCCTTAATGATCTTCCCAAATACTTTCAGGATAATCATAGTGCACCTCTCGTCAAGATCTTCAGAGAACATCAAGAGTTGTTCAGAGATGATCCCCAAGAGTGTAATGTTACCCAGCACGACATCCAACTGCTCCCCGACACCCGGCCGATTCGTCAACCCTTCTACCGAATCAGCCCGAGCAAGAAGGAAGTCATGCGTGCTGAGGTGCAATACCTCTTGGATCATGGACTGGCTACACCTTGTGAGTCCCCCTGGGCCTCACCCTGTATCTTGGTGCCCAAACCCCAAGGTAAGGTGCGGTTGTGCACTGACTATCGTAAACTGAACTCTGTCACTGTCAAGGATGCTTACCCCTTGCCAAGGATAGATGACATCCTTGATGCCATTGGTAGTGCCCAGTACTTGTCCCAAGTGGACTTGCTTAAGGGGTACTATCAAGTGTGTCTAACGGAGCGCGCTAAAGAGATATCTGCCTTCATCACTCCTTTTGGACTTTTCAGATATGAACGCCTTCCTTTCGGACTATGTAATGCCCCGGCCACCTTTCAAAGAGCTGTCAACCGTGTCATCCAGGGCTTGGATAACACATACGCCTACCTGGACGATATCGTCGTAGCCTCCAACTCCTGGAGTGAACATCTGCTCCAGCTGCGACGTCTGTTCTCCAAGCTCCTGACAGCCGGCCTCACCATCAACCTGGGCAAGTCCACTTTCGCGAAAGGTAAAGTGCGTTATCTGGGTCATGTTATTGGGAGTGGCAGCATAGCTCCGTTAGACTCACACACTCAAGCCATCCTACAGTATCCACAGCCTACCACCAGGAAGCAGCTCCTGCGCTTCCTTGGTCTTGCCTCTTACTACCGTAGGTTTGTGAGGAATTTCAGTACAGTCGCCACACCTCTAATTCTATTAACCAGTCCCAAGCAACGGTATAATTGGACCATGCAGCAAACCGTTGCTTTCGAACAACTCAAATTCCTCCTCTGTTCTAACCCCATTCTCGCCTCTCCAGATATCACCAAGCCTTTCGTCCTTCATGTCGACGCCAGTGGTACCGGCGTTGGTGGTGTCCTGATGCAACTACGAGGCGAGGAGGTTCTACTTGTCAGCTACTACAGCTACAAACTGAAACCACACCAGAGGAACTACAGCACTATTGAAAAGGAGCTACTATCCATCGTCCTGAACCTCCAACACTTCGCTCCGTACCTACAAGGCGCCAGGTCTACCACCATCTTCTCAGACCACAACCCTCTCCGCTTCCTACATCAAGCCCAATTCACCAACCAGCGTCTTCTACGATGGGCTCTGTATTTACAAGACTTCAACCTGGAGATCCGCTATATCAAGGGTTCTGACAACACCATAGCCGATGCCCTCTCCAGAGTTTATGAAGTAGAAGCAACTCCATCCATTACTCCACCACATAACGACGTACTTCTTCCAGAACCGCAGGCTTCGGGGGAGAGTTGTGACGATAATCTCCTTCAAGAGATTGAGCCTGCTCTTCCCTCCATAATTACGTCTTCACAATTATATAAAAAGACTATGGAAGAAATGTCCAACAACGACAACAACACCAGCAAGGCTTGCCAGGGTGAGCAAAACGTATGCAGCCAGCCACCTGTTCGAACTCCAACCACCAAACTACCCGTTGATCGCTACGGCTCCGCTGATTGGTCGCCGGTCTGGCTGCACCTGCACTCGGCCCCCCATACTACCTGATGTCTGGGGTCGCCCCAACATCAGTCCTGAGAATGTTCAGTGCTTTCGTGGCCAGCACTCCTCCCAGCTAGACGTTAGCGTGTACTGAGAGAGGTGGTGGCTTTAAGCCAATATTCCAGCACCTCCCACTTAACTTTGTGTTGCACTTCTTGTTATTTTGCCTTAACGTAACTTTTCATTGTGTCATTTAAGTATTCTTATTATTTTGATTCATTGATTTTATTATAAGAATTTGTTTGTGCATTATTTTCATGTTTTGATTTATTTAACGTAATTAAAATTTCATTGTTAAAGTTTTACTTGTGTTTTGTGTGTCTTCTCCTTACCTTACCACAGACGAAGTTCCAGTTTTTCTATTTTTTTTTTATAACTATGTGACGAGGCCATACCCCTAGCCTTAAACAGCCGAACACCAACGCGTTACCGTCACAATATATATATATATATATATATATATATATATATATATATATATATATATATATATATATATATATATATATATGTCGTACCTAATAGCCAGAACGCACTTCTCAGCCTACTATTCAAGGCCCGATTTGCCTAATAAGCCAAGTTTTCATGAATTAATGTTTTTTCGTCTACCTAACCTACCTAACCTAACCTAACCTAGCTTTTTTGGCTACCTAACCTAACCTTACCTAAAAATATAGGTTAGGTTAGGTTAGGTAGGGTTGGTTAGGTTCGGTCATATATCTACGTTAATTTTAACTCCAATAAAAAAAATTGACCTCATACATAGAGAAAAGGGTTGCTTTATCATTTCATAAGAAAAAAATTATAGTAAATATATTAATTCAGGAAAACTTGGCTTATTAGGCAAATCGGGCCTTGAATAGTAGGCTGAGAAGTGAGTTCTGGCTACTAGGTACGACATATATATATATATATATATATATATATATGAAAAGATTAAAGTGTTCAGTGAGAATCTACAAGGTCTTCTCTGAACACTCTTTATTTTCTTCTTCGAGGATGTGGGTCCCTTCATTGCAGCAGTGGTGGTACCCATAAAATCAATATATAAATTATATATATAAATTATATATATATATATATATATATATATATATATATATATATATATATATATATATATATATATATATATATATATATATAGGGGGGTACCACCACTGGTGCAATTATAGGGACCCACAGCCTCAGAGATAATCTTGAGATAATCAGAGATAATCAGAGATAATATATATATATATTGTGACGTTAATCTTTTTCTAGAGAGATTGAGCCTGCTCTTCCCTACTTCAAGTTATGTCAATTCTACAAGTAATAGATGCTACATTCAAGATACGTCACCAGTAGCACAAAACGTTTTGACCAGGAGGCAAAACGTACCCAAGATCCCCCCACTCCACACACCCTCCACACGCCGGCTCGTCATCAAACCAGCTAACTACCCTTCACCAGCTTGCCTGCTCCTGATTGGTGACTCGCCGACCGCGCACCTGCACACCGCACCTCAGCGTCCTCTACCTGAGTCGACGTCTGAGCCTGACCAGCTATCAACTTCAGAAAATTCTTTGTGCTCTTAGAGTTGACATCTCTCTCTGGCATACTAAGCTCATTAGGCTTGTATACGAAGGGAGGTTTCAGCCATAGCCGATATTTTCAGCACCATTTTAACATTTCACTTTTGTAATATTGTGTCTCACATTGTCTTTGCATTTATCTTTGTTAATTCATTGAACTTTTTCATTCCCCCGAGATTTGTCTTTATTTTCATTTATGTTTAAAGTAAATATATTAAAGTTTCATTGTTCATACTTTGTGTTTTACGTGTTCCTCCCTCTCACTTACCACAGACAACAGGCAAGCAGTCTATATTTTTGTTTTAAGTGTGACCAGGCTTTGACACCTGCCATTGGAGGACTGCCGAACATCAACACTCCAACACTTTCCCGTCACAATATATATATATATATATATATATATATATATATATATATATATATATATATATATATATATATATATATATATAATATATATATATATATATATATATATACATATATATATATATATATATATGTCGTACCTAGTAGCCAGAACGCACTTCTCAGCCTACTATGCAAGGCCCGATTTGCCTAATAAGCCAAGTTTTCCTGAATTAATATATTTTCTCAATTTTTTTATTATGAAATGATAAAGCTACTCATTTCATTATGTATGAGGTCAATTTTTTTTATTGGAGTTAAAATTAACGTAGATATATGACCGAACCTAACCAACCCTACCTAACCTAACCTAACCTATCTTTATTGGTTAGGTTAGGTAAGGTAGCCGAAAAAGTAAGGTTAGGTTAGGTTAGGTAGGTTAGGTAGTCAAAAAACAATTAATTCATGAAAACTTGGCTTATTAGGCAAATCGGGCCTTGCATAGTAGGCCGAGAAGTGCGTTCTGGCTACTAGGTACGACATATATATATATATATATATATATATATATATATATATATATATATATATATATATATATATATATATATATATATATATATATATATATATATAATTTTGGGGAGAGGGATTTGTGGTCAGTAGTTCATCTGCGAATTATGTACTGTGGGCCTATGTTTTAATCTAGTAAATCGAGGCTTTTAAGCCCCCCCGCCACCCTGGTAGGTCCCGCCTGGAACAAATCTAGAGAGGGTTCTGGGAGTTCTACTCCCCGAGCCTGGCCTGGGACCAGGCTAGATTTGTTAGAACTTTGTCCAAAAGGCTGTTGCTTGGAGCGGCCTGAAGGCTCACAGATCCACTACAACCTGGTTGGTCCAGCACTTCTTGCAAGAAGTTATCTAATTTCCACTTGAATACATCCACCTTTGTTCCAGCAATATTACTAATGCTTGCTGGGTGTTGAACAGCTGTGGACCTCTGATGTTTAGACAGTGTTAACTGTGCCTATGGCATCTTTACTCTTCACTAGTTCTCCTTTTACATTTCCTTCCGTATCTTTCGTTCCAGTATATTGCTATTTTACTGTGCAAATTTGGAACCTGGCCTTCAAGTATCTTCCATGTATATATTATTTTATACCTTTCTCGTCTCCTTTCCTACGAGTATCATTTTGAGAGCTTTGAGACGGTCCCAATAATTTAGATGTTTTACTGTTTCTATGCGTGCCGTATATGTTCTCTGTATTCCCTCTAATTCAGAGAAATCTCCTGCTCTGAATGGGAAAGTGAGTTCCGACCAATACTCAAGGCGGGACAGCACCTGTGATTTAAATAGCATTAGCATTGCTGTGGGGTCTCTGGATTTAAACGTTCTCATAATCCGTCTTATAATTTTCCTGGCCGCCGCTATATTTGCTCCGTTATGTTGACTAAATGTCAGGTCATCAGGCATCATAATTCCCAGATATTTTATATGTTGCTTGTCTTCTATGATTGTGTCCCATACCCTGTGTTTCGTTTAACTTTCTAGTTTCCACCATACCTAAGTACCTGAAACTTGTCATCGTTAAACATGTTATTTTCAGTTGCCCAATTTAAGACCTTAATAATATCTGTCTGCAGTTTTTCAGTGCCTTCTACAGAGGAAATTTACATGTTGATTTTTTAATCATCTGCAAAGGATGACAAGAAGCTGTGACTACTATATCCGATATAAGAATAAGAAATAGCAGCGGTGCAAGCACTGTGCCCTGGGGTACAGAGCTTTTCACTGCACTTGGGCTACATCCTATTTGATTGACCTTCACTCTGCATTCTGTTTGACAAAGTTGAAAATCCAACTCCCCACTTTACCCGTTATTCTTATTGATCTTATTTTATAGGCTATCACCCCATGGTCACATTAGGAATGCCTTTGCAAAGTCTGTGTATACAACCTGTGCATTTTGCTTTTCTTCTAAAGCTTCTGTGATTTTGTCATAGTGGTTCAGTAACTGTGACAGACAGGATCTTCCCGCTCTAAATCCATGTTGTCCCGGGTTGTGTAGTTTAATATTTTCCATAAAACTAGAAATTTGATTCCTAATCACCCTTTCAAAAACTTTTGTGTTTGTGATAATGCAACTGGTCTATTATTTTTTGCCAAAGTTTTACTACCTCCCTTGTGCAGAGGAGATATATCTGCCGACTTCAGTACTGCTTGTGACTCCTCTTTATCCAGGCTCTTTCTCCATATTACACTGAGCGCTCGCACTACTGGTACTTTACATTTCTTTATGAAATGTTGAATTCCATGAGTCAGGACCAGGGGCTGAGTGCATGGGTAAATTGTCCATTTCTTTTTCAAAGTCTTCCGAGTTCGTGTTAATATCAGTTATATTATCTGCAGCTTGGGTGTCATTCATAAAGAAGCTGTCTGGGTCATCAACTTTCATGTTGTTTATTGGCTATCAGGACCTAACCAACCACAGATTAGAGAACTACTTAGATTCTGTGACAAATTTTCACTCAATCAGAAGATATCGGAGCCAACGAGAAATGAAAATATTCTAGATCTGGTCTTTACGAACAATGAAGACATTATCAGAGACAACGATATCAGATACCACATACTCAGATCACAAGCTCATTGAAGTGCAAACGACCATCAATACTCAGAATAGACCTAAAACGTTGATAAAGCGAGAGGGGTTATTCAATAAATTCAATTTTAATAATAAAAGGTTAGACTGGGAGATAATAAACAGGGAACTTAAAAACATTCCATGGGAAACTGTTTTAAGTAATACAAGTCCTACAGAAGGAATAGAAAAACTGACTTCGGAAGCGTATCAAGTCTGTCTGAAACATGTTCCTTTGAGGAAAGCCAGAAAGAGATCCATCGTAGAAAGAGAACGCAGACGACACTATAAACGCAGGAAAAAAATAACGGAACTGCTTATGCAGACACGAATTTCCCGTCAAAGAAGGAATAATTTAAATAAGGAGATTTAAGAAATCTAGCGGAAATTGAAATACTCATATCACACTGAAGAAAGGCAGTTAGGACAGAAAGCAATTCAGGAAATAAAGAAAAATCCAAAATATTTCTTCACATATGCCAAATCAAAAGCAAAAACCACTGCCAGTATTAGACCTATTCGTACAAGTGAAGGTTCATACACGGAGGATGACAAAGAAATTAGTGAAATCCTAAAAAAGCAGTATGAGGACATGTTTAGCACTCCAATAAACAACATGAAAGTGGAAGATCCAGACAATTTCTTTATGCGGGATATCCAAACCCCTGTAAATATATCTGATATCAACACGAGCGCACTAAATTTTGAAAGAGATATTGAAAACATGCCCATGCACTCGGCCCCAGGTCCAGACTCATGGAATTCAATATTTATAAAGAAATGCAAAGTGCCGGTAGCACAGGCACTCAGTATAGTGTGGAGGAAGAGCTTGGACACGGGAGAGATACCAGATGCACTTAAAGTAGCAGACATAGCCCCTCTACACAAGGGAGGGAGCAAAGCATTGGCAAAGAATTACAGACCAGTTGCACTAACATCGCACATAATAAAAGTATTTGAGAGAGTGATTAGGAGTCAGGTCACCAATTTCATGGAGACCAATGACCTTCACAACCCAGGCCAACATGGATTTCGAGCGGGAAGATCGTGCCTCTCACAGCTACTTGATCACTACGACAAAGTCACTGAGGCATTAGAAGAAAAACAGAATACTGATGTGATATACACGGACTTCGCAAAGGCTTTCGATAAATGTGACCATGGCGTGATAGCACACAAAATGAAGTCAATGGGAATAACCGGTAAAGTAGGACGCTGGATACTCAGCTTTCTGTCAAACAGGACTCAGCGAGTAACTGTCAACCATATAAAATCTAGTCCAAGTGCAGTTAAAAGCTCTGTACCTCAGGGTACAGTCCTTGCACCGCTGCTTTTTCTTATTCTCATATCAGATATAGACAAAAATACAAGTCACAGCTTCGTATCATCCTTTGCAGATGACACAAAAATCAGTATGAAAATTATCTCGGCTGAAGACATTGAATAACTTCAAGCTGATATTAATCAAGTTCTCGACTGGCATCAGAAAATAGCATGATGTTTAACAGTGATAAATTCGATTTGGGAATAATAATGTCTGACGACCTAACGTTTAGGGAGCATAACCAAGCAAATATTGCTTCAGCCAGAAAAATGATCGGATGGATTACGAGAACTTTCAAATCCAGGGATCCCATCACAATGGTTGTACTCTTCAAGTCACTTGTGTTGTCCCGTCTTGAGTACTGCTCAGTCCTCACTTCCCCCTTCACAGCAGGAGAGATTGCTGAAATAGAGGGAATACAGAGAACATATACGGCACGCATAGACGGGATAAAGCACCTAAATTATTGGGATCGTCTCAAAGCCCTCCAAATGTACTCACTAGAAAGAAGACGAGAGATATCAAATAATATACACCTGGAAGATACTGGAGGGCCAAGTACCAAATCTACACAGTAAAATAACAACGTACTGGAGTGAACGATATGGAAGAAAATGCAGAATAGAACCCGTGAAGAGCAGAGGTGCCATAGGCACAATCAGAGAACACTGTATAAACATCAGAGGCCCACGGTTGTTCAACGTCCTCCCAGCGAGCATAAGAAATATTGCCGGAACAACCCTGGACATTTTCAAGAGGAAACTAGATTTATTCCTCCAAGGAGTGCCGGACCAACCGGGCTGTGGTGGGTATGTGGCCCTGCGGGCCGCTCCAAGCAACAGCCTGGTGGACCAAACTCTCACATGTCAAGACTTGCCTAGGGCCAGGAAGGACACGTCTCGAAGGAAGATAATATCTGGAGCTGGGTTTGCTAGGTTATCAAGGATGTTTTCTATGTTGTTCCTCTGCTCTGTGAATTCCACAATCGTTGTATCTGGCGGTTTATATATTAGAATAATAAGTTTATTTTTTGCTACCGTAATTCCAAGTACCTCTACGACTTCAATGGGCGAGAATGCACCGATTACTTAATTCCATGGGTGACGGCGCCCCTCAGACCCACCACCCCGGGCTCGCCACCCAGGTCACGCTCTTGGCCTCGCCCTCTGTCCCGCCACCCTAGCCCCGTTCCCGGGCCCGCCGCCCTGCTACAGGTATCTCCGCCACCCTCGCCCCGCCCCCGGGCCCGCCGCCCTGCTACAGTTATCTCCGCCACCCTGGGCCCGCCACCCTAGCCCCGCCCCCGGGCCCGCCGCCCTGCTACAGGTATCTCCGCCACCCTGGGCCCGCCGCCCTGGCCCCACCCCCGGGCCCGCCGCCCTGCTACAGGTATCTCCGCCACCCGGCAACAGGTGGCCAAAACAGCGCCTGGCCCAACCCTGCACTAGTCAGCCCACGTCACTCAACATGTTGTGCTAGCTAATGATTTCCGGTGGCCAGCCCTCCTCAGCGAGCCAGAGTGATGTGCCACGGACGCTGCCCGCCACGCTACCTCAGCCCCGCCCTCCCCACACAGCTTGTAGTACCCTCACACCCACCATCTAACACCATCCACACAAACTACACGAACGATAGCACAACACCTGCTATCCTCACTCTTTCATGTGAAGGGGCAGACTGAAGTGTCTCAATCTGCTTCCAGATGAGTGAGAAGGTACATTACCACGGGACCCGCCTAGTACTGACCAAGACGCCTGCTGAATTGCCTCCCCAAGTCTTATGTACGGTACACACTTTCTCAAGAGCAGACCGCAGCGACCCGACACCTTGCCGCCCACACCGACCTCCACCAACACTGCCTGCCAGTAGCCGCCATCATCTGCCTGACGACTACGCCTACATCATCATCATCATCCCCATCCCCGACCACTTACACTAGCCTAACCTAGCCTAACTGATATGTATTGACACATTGCGCACCTCTTATAACGGGGGAGGAGGTTAAAGGCAGGTAGTATACGGTAGTAGACTTCTCCCCTCTATGGCAGGTAGTTCTCTCCTATGAGAGAATCGAACCTGGGCCAGCCAGGCGGCTGGCCAGTGTGCTTGAGGTTATCTTGAGATGATTTCGGGGCTTTAGTGTCCCCGCGGCCCGGTCCTCGACCAGGCCTCCACCCCCAGGAAGCAGCCCGTGACAGCTGACTAACACCCAGGTACCTATTTACTGCTAGGTAACAGGGGCCATAGTGGCGAAAGAAACTCTTCCCATTGTTTCTCGCCGGCGCCTGGGATCGAACCCAGGACCACAGGATCATAAGTCCAAGGTGCTGTCCGCTCGGCCGACCGGCTCCCTAACCAATAGACCACCATCGGATCATTAAAAGTACTGGGAATCAGGCGGTTTTTCGCGAATTGTTATAAGTGGCTTTTACACTTATTTTCCCTAGTAAATATGACTGATAGAAAATGTAGTTGATCTGTAACCATCATAAGGTGTCATGGCGGACTTGGGTTGACTTGAAATTGAGTATACGTGGAAAAGCCGCCCAATTCCCAGTCCTTTTAATGCTCTGACGGTGGTCTACTGGTTAGCACACTGGATTCACGATTCTCTCATAGGGTAAGTGTTCAGTTTGTTAAATATAACTTTTAAGTTCATGCAAGAGTGAGTGAGTGTACTCACCTAGTTGTGTTTGCGGGGGTTGAGCTCTGGCTCTTTGGTCCTGCTTCTCAACCGTCAATCTACAGGTGTACAGATTCCTGAGCCTATTGGGCTCTATCATATCTACACTTAAACTGTGTATGGAGTCAGCCTCCACCACATCACTGCCTAATCCATTCCATTTGTCAACCACTCTGACACTAAAAAATTTCTTTCTAATATCTCTGTGGCTCATTTGGGCGCTCAGTTTCCACCTGTGTCCCCTAGTGCGTGTTCCCCTTGTGTTAAATAGCCTGTCTTTATCTACCCTATCAATTCCCTTGAGAATCTTGAATGTGGTGATCATGTCCCCCCCTAACTCTTCTGTCTTCCAGCGAAGTGAGGTTTAATTCCCGTAGTCTCTCCTCGTAGCTCATACCTCTCAGCTCGGGTACTAGTCTGGTGGCAAACCTTTGAACCTTATTTAGTCTTATCCTTGACTAGATATGGACTCCATGCTGGGGTTGCATACTCCAGGATTGACCTGACATATGTGGTATACAAAGTTCTGAATGATTCTTTACACAAGTTTCTGAATGCCGTTCGTATGTTGGCCAGCCTGGCATATGCCGCTGATGTTATCCTCTTGATATGGGCTGCAGGAGACAGGTCTGGCGTGATATCAACTCCCAAGTCTTTTTCTTTCTCTGACTCCTGAAGAATTTCCTCTGCCAGATGATACCTTGTATTTGGCCTCCTGCTCCCTACACCTATCTTCATTACATTACATTTGGTCGGGTTAAACTCTAACAACCATTTGTTCGACCATTTCTTCAGTTTGTCTAGGTCTTCTTGAGGCCTCAAGCTGTCCTCCTGTCTTAATCCTTCTCATAATTTTGGCATAATTTCATAATTTCAATCACAGGTTTTGCCTCTGTGATTTTGTCGTAGTGGTCAAGTAGCTGTGAGTCATATGATCTTCCCGCTCTAAAGCCATGTTGGCCTGGGTTGTGGAGGTCATTGATCTTCATGAACTGCTGACCTGACTCCTGATCACACTCTCAAATACTTTTATTATGTGCGACGTTAGTGCAACTGGTCTATAATTCTTT
>NC_091201.1:34486524-34491524 GCF_040958095.1 Procambarus clarkii
TGAGGTTAGGTACTGTGTGATTGACTTGTATGTTAGGAAAAAGAATATTTATCAAAAACATAGATGATCTTTAGAAATGTTTGTTTGCAAGTAGTTGCAAATTATTGGGTAAAAAGCCAATGGTTACCGTACCTTTAACAAACAAACGTGAGCACTATTAGTCGACGGGGGTCAGAGAGTGAGAGTGAACAGCGAAACAGTAACAAAAAATGTGACAATAATGGGAAACTATGTCATTCAAACGTATACATGTTAACCATATAAATTACAGTAACACTAAACGCGCGCATACGTACATATGTCAATCAATTTACATAAATAAACATTCACTAATATGTACCTTTAAAATGGACACATACAGATAATTACCGTACACATGTCAGTTTAATTACAGGTACACATAAACACATATAGCTTCACGTGTCTGTCGGTCATGACAATAGTACACATGGATACGAACACAAAACAGTCCATTATCAACTAGTGTGTGTGTGTGTGTGTGTGTGTGTGTATTCTCACCTGGTTCTGTTTGCAGGGGTTGAGCTCTGGCTCTTTGATCCCGTCTCTGTGTGTGTGTGTGTGTGTGTGTGTGTGTGTGTGTGTGTGTGTGTGTGTGTGTGTGTGTGTGTGTGTGTGTGTTTTATCCTTATATTTACTATATGTATCTGCAGAATCGAGTTATTAGCTCTTGGACCCCGCCTATCAAATAAATGTATTTATCCTCTTTTATATCTACTACATCTATTTCTCTCTAACTAACACACACACACAACACACACACACACACACACACACACACACACACACACATACACACACACACATACAAACTGGAGGCCTAGCGTCTAAATGGAGAGAGTTCGATGGTTATAATCCTAATGGTCCCCGATCGAATCCCGGTTGATGCAATAGCAAATCGAAAGATATTCTTTAACCTGATTCGACTGTTCACCTAGCATAAATGTATCCATCAATGTATCCATCTATCTATCTACTTATATATGTCAATCCATCAATCTATCTTCCCATTAAACCAACCATTTATCATTATATACATCTATCTATCCATGTACCCGTCCATCAACTCATCTTTCTATCCATCCATCTAGTCATCTGTCTTTCCGTCCATCAACTCATCTATGCATCCGTCTATCCGTCAATATATATATTTAGCAATCAATGTATCCATCCATCTATCTACCTATATAAATTTACCATTAATCTATCCATTTATCATAACCATCTATCAACACCCTCCCCACTCCCTCTCCTATTTTACTACTAAACTCCCTCCTCTCATTCTGGCACCTTCTCCTTCACTTTTCCTCCCTCTCATAAACCTGCTCATCCTCCATCCTTCTGCCCTTCCCACTCCCGCCCCTACCCCATCCCGCTCTTCCCATCGTCTTCCCTCTCGCCGCAGATCCATCCCTTCGTTCTCATTCCTTCCGCCGCTTCTCACTCTCGCCCTTCCCTCTGTTTTTTATCCCTCCCGTTGCTAGTCCTTCCCTTCCTTCACTCACCTTCCCTTCTTACCCATCATGTAGACTTCCCCTCCCGCCACCAGCCCTTCGCATCGTCCTCCCTCCTACATCACACTCTCTGCTCCCCCTTCCTGCACCTCCTTCACTCCCACTTCATCCCTTTTTCACCTGTACCACTCCCCCCTGTTCCCCCCTCTTCATCCTTCTTTCACCTGCACCTCTCCCCCTGTTCCCCCTCTTCATCCCTGTTTCACCTGCACCTCTCCCCCTGTTCCCCCTCTTCATCCCTGTTTCACCTGCACCTCTTCCCCTGTTCCCCCTCTTCATCCCTGTTTCACCTGCACCACTCCCCCTGTTCCCCGCTCTTCATCCCAGTTTCACCTGCACCTCTCCCCCTCTTCATCCTTATTTCACCTGCACCACTCCCACTGCTCCCCCTCTTCATCAATGTTTCACCTGCACCACTCCCCCTGTTCCCCCGCCTCATGCCTGTTTCACCTGCACCACTCCCCCTTTTCCCCCTCTTCATCCCTGTTTCACCTGCACCACCCCCCCTGTTCCCCCTCCTCATGCCTGTTTCACCTGCACCACTCCCCCTGTTTCACCTGCACCACTCCCCCTGTTCCCCCCTTTTTGGGATGAAGAGCCCTCCTGGTTGTCTGGGTTCGAATCCTTCATAGGTGTGGAGTTTTCAATTGCATAGTGGCTTGCTTGGGGACCATTCAATCTTTTTCCCAAGCCATATATTGTTATATATATATATATATTTATATATATATATATATTTATATATATATATATATATATATATATAATATTATATATATATATATTTTTTTTTTTTACTTTTAAGTTTTTGAGGGTACCACCTCTGGTGCCAATGTAGGGACCCATAGCCTCGGAGAAGAAAATAAAAAGTATTCAGAGGAGACCTTGTGGTTTCTCACTGAGCACTAATATTATCTTCTACCACCCCCATTCTTGTGTATGTACACATATATATTTACTTTATTTGAACTTTGTTACAAAAAAGGAGTTACATATGGGTTACAGAGATGGTTATCATAGGTTGTCGAGTTCCTCCAGCTCCTCAAATGGCGGGCTGGAACCCTGGATGCAGTGCGCATTTCCCCTCTGTATCGCCACACTGAGGCGCTGGAAAAGAAAGCTTGCAGCTCTTGGGTCCCTTGTTGTTTCAATGAGCCTAGAACCCAGTTCCTTCAAAAAACTGGTAGCACTTTTACCCCAGGCGCCGAGTGTCTCAGAAGCAATGGGGACAAAATTGTAGTGGTGATCCAGTTCTCTATATTTACGGGATTTGGCTGCTTCCCTGTGGGTGGCAGCGCCACCTGGTTGTGCAACACTGAGGTTAATGTAGGTGTTAGCCAGGGTTGATACGCACGTGTAGTGCGTACCACCCCCATTCTTTTGTATGTACACATATTTATTTATATTAGAGAAGAGAAGAAAATATCAAGGTGGTCAGTG
Source organism: Procambarus clarkii (assembly GCF_040958095.1). Classification (NCBI taxonomy): domain Eukaryota; kingdom Metazoa; phylum Arthropoda; class Malacostraca; order Decapoda; family Cambaridae; genus Procambarus; species Procambarus clarkii. Next base: position 34,489,497 of record NC_091201.1, read on the forward strand.
AGTATCCAAAGGTCTTCTCTGAGTACTCTTTATTTTCTTCTCCGAGGCTATGGGTCCCTACACTTGCACTAGAGGTGGTACCCCTTCTATGTTTAAAAAAAAAAAAAAAAAATATATAATATATATATATATATATATATATATATATATATATATATATATATATATATATATATATATATATGTATATATATGTATATGTATATATATATAATATATATATAATATATATATATAATATTATATACATATATATATATATATATATATATATATATATATATATAAATATATATATATGTCGTACCTAGTAGCCAGAACTCACTTTTTGGCCTACTATGCAAGGCCCGATTTGCCTACTAAGCCAAGTTTTCCTGAATTAATATATTTTTTCTAATTTTTTTCTTATGAAATGATAAAGCTACCCATTTCATTATGTATGAGGTCAATTTTTGTTTATTGGAGTTAAAATTAACGTAGATATATGACCGAACCTAACCAACCCTACCTAACCTAACCTAACATATATCTATAGGTTAGGTTTGGTTAAGTAGCCGAAAAAGTTAGGTTAGGTTAGGTTAGGTAGGTTAGGTAGTCGGAAAACAATTAATTCATGAAAACTTGGCTTATTAGGCAAATTGGGCCTTGCATAGTAGGCTCAGAAGTGCATTCTGGCTACTAGGTACGACATATATATATATATTTATATATATATATGTCGTACCTAGTAGCCAGAACGCACTTCTCAGCCTACTATGCAAGGCCCGATTTGCCTAATAAGCCAAGTTTTCATGAATTAATTGTTTTTTGGCTACCTAACCTACCTAACCTAACCTAACCTAACTTTTTCGGCTACCTAACCTAACCTAACCTATATAGATAGGTTAGGTTAGGTTAGGTAGGGTTGGTTAGGTTCGGTCTTATATATACGTTAATTTTAACTCCAATAAAAAAAAATTGACCTCATACATAATGAAATGGGTGGCTTTTTCATTTCATAAGAAAAAAATTAGAGAAAATATATTAATTCAGGAAAACTTGGCTTATTAGGCAAATCGGGCCTTGCATAGTAGGCTGAGAAGTGCGTTCTGGCTACTAGGTACGACATATATATATATATATATATATATATATATATATTATATATATATATATATATATATATATATATATATATACGACATATATATATATATGTATATACACACACACACATGTGTGTGTGTGTGTGTATTTTCTTTAAAAATTTTATATTTATAAATATATATGTATATAAAAATATTGATCTGAGCCTGTATGGATATGGACCCTGTGGGTCCAGGAGGCCATCTGTGTCCCCTCAGAGGGGGACACAGATACACAGAAACCCTATCACAGTTTGTGTCTATGGATGTGTGTGAATGTGTGAGTGTGAGTGTCACTGTGAGTGGCCGGGTGAGTGTGGGTGTCCCTGTGAGTGTCCGGATGATTATGTGTCCGGTTACATCTGTGGTTTCAGGAGGTCATCTGTGTCCCCTCAGATGGTCTCCCTTATCACAGTCTATGGATGTGTGTGTGTGAGTGTCCCTGTGAATGTTCGGAGAAGGGTGTGTGTGTGTGTGTGTGTGTGTGTCCGGATTTATGTGAGGTTTGGTTCCAGGAACCATTTGTGTCCCTCCTCCCCCAAATCTCCTCCCTGATTCCCACCGTGGGTTCGAATCCCAGGTGATTAGACCTACCCTAGGTCTATGGATCCAAGGTATCCATCCGTGGGCCCAACGGATTTCACCCCTTCCCCACTTTCCTAGGGCCAGGCCAATTCCAGCTATCCGGGAAACCTGTCGAAACAGAGGCAGCTACAGGAGGGGACACACAAATATTTGTGCCCTGCAGTTACACAACCGTTCCGACAGGCTCGATCGTAATCTATCCAGATGAGAACACGTTCTCCTCCGACTAGACCACGCTGGAGTCGCTGTATGTTTAAAATTTGGTTCCTTTATTTATAGTTAGTATTTTTGGTGTATTAATTGATTTGTTTTATATTTT
>NC_091201.1:34496524-34511524 GCF_040958095.1 Procambarus clarkii
GCAAATCGGGCCTTGCATAGTAGGCTGAGAAGTGCGTTCTGGCTACTAGGTACGACATATATATATATATATATATATATATATATATATATATATATATATATATATATATATATATTATATATATATATATATATATATATATATAGCCAGGTAGGGTTGGTTAGGTTCGGTCATATATCTACGTTAATTTTAACTCCAATAAAAAAAAGTTGACCTCATACATAGAGAAAAGGGTTGCTTTATCATTTCATAAGAAAAAAATTATAGTAAATATATTAATTCAGGAAAACTTGGCTTATTAGGCAAATCGGGCCTTGAATAGTAGGCTGAAAAGTGAGTTCTGGCTACTAGGTACGACATAATATATATATATGTATATACACACACACACATGTGTGTGTGTGTGTGTATTTTCTTTAAAAATTTTATATTTATAAATATATATGTATAAAAATATTGATCTGAGCCTGTATGGATATGGACCCTGTGGGTCCAGGAGGCCATCTGTGTCCCCTCAGATGGTCTCCCTTATCACAGTTTGTGTCTATGGATGTGTGTGAATGTGTGAGTGTGAGTGTCACTGTGAGTGGCCGGGTGAGTGTGGGTGTCCCTGTGAGTGTCCGGATGATTATGTGTCCGGTTACATCTGTGGTTTCAGGAGGTCATCTGTGTCCCCTCAGATGGTCTCCCTTATCACAGTCTATGGATGTGTGTGTGTGAGTGTCCCTGTGAATGTTCGGAGAAGGGTGTGTGTGTGTGTGTGTGTGTGAGTGTCCGGATTTATGTGAGGTTTGGTTCCAGGAACCATTTGTGTCCCTCCTCCCCCAAATCTCCTCCCTGATTCCCACCGTGGGTTCGAATCCCAGGTGATTAGACCTACCCTAGGTCTATGGATCCAAGGTATCCATCCGTGGGCCCAACGGATTTCACCCCTTCCCCACTTTCCTAGGGCCAGGCCAATTCCAGCTATCCGGGAAACCTGTCGAAACAGAGGCAGCTACAGGAGGGGACACACAAATATTTGTGCCCTGCAGTTACACAACCGTTCCGACAGGCTCGATCGTAATCTATCCAGATGAGAACACGTTCTCCTCCGACAAGACCACGCTGGAGTCGCTGTATGTTTAAAATTTGGTTCCTTTATTTATAGTTAGTATTTTTGGTGTATTAATTGATTTGTTTTATATTTTTAATGACTTAGGTAGAGTGATTTAAGGAGTCGGGGGAGGTGGGGGGGGGGGGGTGGGGGTGGTAGCGTGTGTAGTAGATTATACGAGATCGTGGTTAGTTAGTATTTATCTAGTTGTGTTCACCTAGCTGTTCTTGCGAGGGTTGAGCTCTGCTCTTTCGGCCCGCCTCTCAACTGTCAGTCAATCAATTTTTACTAGCTAATAAAAAAAAATTCCACATACACACACCCAAGAAGCAGCCCGTAACAGATGTCTAATGCCCAAGTACCTATGTACTGCTAGGTAAGAGGAGCATCAGAATGAATGAAACTCTGTTGATTTTCGTTTGCGCCATCACCGGGGGATCGAACTTTGACCCTAGGATTACGAGTCGAGAGCGCTGTCCACTCAGCTATAAAGCCCCCTAGTGTGTGTATTGGTGCAAAAGATAATTTGGGAGAGGTTAATGGAAAGGAATGATGTTTGGTGGCCTTGAAGGCACTGGCTGGAAGAGGGTTGCCAGTTATGAATTTAAATTATAAATTTATTAAGATAGGATATATATGCAAAAGACGTTGTGAGAGATAGTAAGAAAAGTGTTTCTGACTGAGGTTAGGTACTGTGTGATTGACTTGTATGTTAGGAAAAGAATATTTATCAAAAACATAGATGATCTTTAGAAATGTTTGTTTGCAAGTAGTTGCAAATTATTGGGTAAAAAGCCAATGGTTACCGTACCTTTAACAAACAAACGTGAGCACTATTAGTCGACGGGGGTCAGAGAGTGAGAGTGAACAGCGAAACAGTAACAAAAAATGTGACAATAATGGGAAACTATGTCATTCAAACGTATACATGTTAACCATATAAATTACAGTAACACTAAACGCGCGCATACGTACATATGTCAATCAATTTACATAAATAAACATTCACTAATATGTACCTTTAAAATGGACACATACAGATAATTACCGTACACATGTCAGTTTAATTACAGGTACACATAAACACATATAGCTTCACGTGTCTGTCGGTCATGACAATAGTACACATGGATACGAACACAAAACAGTCCATTATCAACTAGTGTGTGTGTGTGTGTGTGTGTGTGTGTATTGTCACCTGGTTCTGTTTGCAGGGGTTGAGCTCTGGCTCTTTGATCCCGTCTCTGTGTGTGTGTGTGTGTGTGTGTGTGTGTGTGGTGTGTGTGTGTGTGTGTGTGTGTGGTGTGTGTGTGTGTGTGTGTGTGTTTTATCCTTATATTTACTATATGTATCTGCAGAATCGAGTTATTAGCTCTTGGACCCCGCCTATCAAATAAATGTATTTATCCTCTTTTATATCTACTACATCTATTTCTCTCTAACTAACACACACAACAAACACACACACACACACACACACCACACACACACATACACACACACACATACAAACTGGAGGCCTAGCGTCTAAATGGAGAGAGTTCGATGGTTATAATCCTAATGGTCCCCGATCGAATCCCGGTTGATGCAATAGCAAATCGAAAGATATTCTTTAACCTGATTCGACTGTTCACCTAGCATAAATGTATCCATCAATGTATCCATCTATCTATCTACTTATATATGTCAATCCATCAATCTATCTTCCCATTAAACCAACCATTTATCATTATATACATCTATCTATCCATGTACCCGTCCATCAACTCATCTTTCTATCCATCCATCTAGTCATCTGTCTTTCCGTCCATCAACTCATCTATGCATCCGTCTATCCGTCAATATATATATTTAGCAATCAATGTATCCATCCATCTATCTACCTATATAAATTTACCATTAATCTATCCATTTATCATAACCATCTATCAACACCCTCCCCACTCCCTCTCCTATTTTACTACTAAACTCCCTCCTCTCATTCTGGCACCTTCTCCTTCACTTTTCCTCCCTCTCATAAACCTGCTCATCCTCCATCCTTCTGCCCTTCCCACTCCCGCCCCTACCCCATCCCGCTCTTCCCATCGTCTTCCCTCTCGCCGCAGATCCATCCCTTCGTTCTCATTCCTTCCGCCGCTTCTCACTCTCGCCCTTCCCTCTGTTTTTTATCCCTCCCGTTGCTAGTCCTTCCCTTCCTTCACTCACCTTCCCTTCTTACCCATCATGTAGACTTCCCCTCCCGCCACCAGCCCTTCGCATCGTCCTCCCTCCTACATCACACTCTCTGCTCCCCCTTCCTGCACCTCCTTCACTCCCACTTCATCCCTTTTTCACCTGTACCACTCCCCCCTGTTCCCCCCTCTTCATCCTTCTTTCACCTGCACCTCTCCCCCTGTTCCCCCTCTTCATCCCTGTTTCACCTGCACCTCTCCCCCTGTTCCCCCTCTTCATCCCTGTTTCACCTGCACCTCTTCCCTGTTCCCCCTCTTCATCCCTGTTTCACCTGCACCACTCCCCCTGTTCCCCGCTCTTCATCCCAGTTTCACCTGCACCTCTCCCCCTCTTCATCCTTATTTCACCTGCACCACTCCCACTGCTCCCCCTCTTCATCAATGTTTCACCTGCACCACTCCCCCTGTTCCCCCGCCTCATGCCTGTTTCACCTGCACCACTCCCCCTTTTCCCCCTCTTCATCCCTGTTTCACCTGCACCACCCCCCCTGTTCCCCCTCCTCATGCCTGTTTCACCTGCACCACTCCCCCTGTTTCACCTGCACCACTCCCCCTGTTCCCCCCTTTTTGGGATGAAGAGCCCTCCTGGTTGTCTGGGTTCGAATCCTTCATAGGTGTGGAGTTTTCAATTGCATAGTGGCTTGCTTGGGGACCATTCAATCTTTTTCCCAAGCCATATATTGTTATATATATATATATATTATATATATATATATATTTATATATATATATATATATATATATATATATATATATATTTTTTTTTTACTTTTAAGTTTTTGAGGGTACCACCTCTGGTGCCAATGTAGGGACCCATAGCCTCGGAGAAGAAAATAAAAAGTATTCAGAGGAGACCTTGTGGTTTCTCACTGAGCACTAATATTATCTTCTACCACCCCCATTCTTGTGTATGTACACATATATATTTACTTTATTTGAACTTTGTTACAAAAAAGGAGTTACATATGGGTTACAGAGATGGTTATCATAGGTTGTCGAGTTCCTCCAGCTCCTCATATGGCGGGCTGGAACCCTGGATGCAGTGCGCATTTCCCCTCTGTATCGCCACACTGAGGCGCTGGAAAAGAAAGCTTGCAGCTCTTGGGTCCCTTGTTGTTTCAATGAGCCTAGAACCCAGTTCCTTCAAAAAACTGGTAGCACTTTTACCCCAGGCGCCGAGTGTCTCAGAAGCAATGGGGACAAAATTGTAGTGGTGATCCAGTTCTCTATATTTACGGGATTTGGCTGCTTCCCTGTGGGTGGCAGCGCCACCTGGTTGTGCAACACTGAGGTTAATGTAGGTGTTAGCCAGGGTTGATACGCACGTGTAGTGCGTACCACCCCCATTCTTTTGTATGTACACATATTTATTTATATTAGAGAAGAGAAGAAAATATCAAGGTGGTCAGTGAGTATCCAAAGGTCTTCTCTGAGTACTCTTTATTTTCTTCTCCGAGGCTATGGGTCCCTACACTTGCACTAGAGGTGGTACCCCTTCTATGTTTAAAAAAAAAAAAAAAATATATATATATATATATATATATATATATATATATATATATATATATATATATATATATATATATATATATATATATGTATATATATGTATATGTATATATATAAATATATATATATATATATATATATATATTTATATATACATATATATATATATATATATATATATATATATATATATATTTAAATATATATATATGTCGTACCTAGTAGCCAGAACTCACTTTTTGGCCTACTATGCAAGGCCCGATTTGCCTACTAAGCCAAGTTTTCCTGAATTAATATATTTTTTCTAATTTTTTTCTTATGAAATGATAAAGCTACCCATTTCATTATGTATGAGGTCAATTTTTGTTTATTGGAGTTAAAATTAACGTAGATATATGACCGAACCTAACCAACCCTACCTAACCTAACCTAACATATATCTATAGGTTAGGTTTGGTTAAGTAGCCGAAAAAGTTAGGTTAGGTTAGGTTAGGTAGGTTAGGTAGTCGGAAAACAATTAATTCATGAAAACTTGGCTTATTAGGCAAATTGGGCCTTGCATAGTAGGCTCAGAAGTGCATTCTGGCTACTAGGTACGACATATATATATATTTATATATATATATGTCGTACCTAGTAGCCAGAACGCACTTCTCAGCCTACTATGCAAGGCCCGATTTGCCTAATAAGCCAAGTTTTCATGAATTAATTGTTTTTTGGCTACCTAACCTACCTAACCTAACCTAACCTAACTTTTTCGGCTACCTAACCTAACCTAACCTATATAGATAGGTTAGGTTAGGTTAGGTAGGGTTGGTTAGGTTCGGTCTTATTACGTTACGCTACGTTAATTTTAACTCCAATAAAAAAAAATTGACCTCATACATAATGAAATGGGTGGCTTTTTCATTTCATAAGAAAAAAATTAGAGAAAATATATTAATTCAGGAAAACTTGGCTTATTAGGCAAATCGGGCCTTGCATAGTAGGCTGAGAAGTGCGTTCTGGCTACTAGGTACGACATATATATTATATATATAATATATATATATATAATATATATATATATATATATATATATATATATATATATATATAGCCAGGTAGGGTTGGTTAGGTTCGGTCATATATCTACGTTAATTTTAACTCCAATAAAAAAAAGTTGACCTCATACATAGAGAAAAGGGTTGCTTTATCATTTCATAAGAAAAAAATTATAGTAAATATATTAATTCAGGAAAACTTGGCTTATTAGGCAAATCGGGCCTTGAATAGTAGGCTGAAAAGGGAGTTCTGGCTACTAGGTACGACATATATATATATATATGTATATACACACACACACAGTGTGTGTGTGTGTGTATTTTCTTTAAAAATTTTATATTTATAAATATATATGTATATAAAAATATTGATCTGAGCCTGTATGGATATGGACCCTGTGGGTCCAGGAGGCCATCTGTGTCCCCTCAGATGGTCTCCCTTATCACAGTTTGTGTCTATGGATGTGTGTGAATGTGTGAGTGTGAGTGTCACTGTGAGTGGCCGGGTGAGTGTGGGTGTCCCTGTGAGTGTCCGGATGATTATGTGTCCGGTTACATCTGTGGTTTCAGGAGGTCATCTGTGTCCCCTCAGATGGTCTCCCTTATCACAGTCTATGGATGTGTGTGTGTGAGTGTCCCTGTGAATGTTCGGAGAAGGGTGTGTGTGTGTGTGTGTGTGAGTGTCCGGATTTATGTGAGGTTTGGTTCCAGGAACCATTTGTGTCCCTCCTCCCCCAAATCTCCTCCCTGATTCCCACCGTGGGTTCGAATCCCAGGTGATTAGACCTACCCTAGGTCTATGGATCCAAGGTATCCATCCGTGGGCCCAACGGATTTCACCCCTTCCCCACTTTCCTAGGGCCAGGCCAATTCCAGCTATCCGGGAAACCTGTCGAAACAGAGGCAGCTACAGGAGGGGACACACAAATATTTGTGCCCTGCAGTTACACAACCGTTCCGACAGGCTCGATCGTAATCTATCCAGATGAGAACACGTTCTCCTCCGACTAGACCACGCTGGAGTCGCTGTATGTTTAAAATTTGGTTCCTTTATTTATAGTTAGTATTTTTGGTGTATTAATTGATTTGTTTTATATTTTTAATGACTTAGGTAGAGTGATTTAAGGAGTCGGGGGAGGTGGGGGGGGGGGGTGGGGGTGGTAGCGTGTGTAGTAGATTATACGAGATCGTGGTTAGTTAGTATTTATCTAGTTGTGTTCACCTAGCTGTTCTTGCGAGGGTTGAGCTCTGCTCTTTCGGCCCGCCTCTCAACTGTCAGTCAATCAATTTTTACTAGCTAATAAAAAAAAATTCCACATACACACACCCAAGAAGCAGCCCGTAACAGATGTCTAATGCCCAAGTACCTATGTACTGCTAGGTAAGAGGAGCATCAGAATGAATGAAACTCTGTTGATTTTCGTTTGCGCCATCACCGGGGGATCGAACTTTGACCCTAGGATTACGAGTCGAGAGCGCTGTCCACTCAGCTATAAAGCCCCCTAGTGTGTGTATTGGTGCAAAAGATAATTTGGGAGAGGTTAATGGAAAGGAATGATGTTTGGTGGCCTTGAAGGCACTGGCTGGAAGAGGGTTGCCAGTTATGAATTTAAATTATAAATTTATTAAGATAGGATATATATGCAAAAGACGTTGTGAGAGATAGTAAGAAAAGTGTTTCTGACTGAGGTTAGGTACTGTGTGATTGACTTGTATGTTAGGAAAAAGAATATTTATCAAAAACATAGATGATCTTTAGAAATGTTTGTTTGCAAGTAGTTGCAAATTATTGGGTAAAAAGCCAATGGTTACCGTACCTTTAACAAACAAACGTGAGCACTATTAGTCGACGGGGGTCAGAGAGTGAGAGTGAACAGCGAAACAGTAACAAAAAATGTGACAATAATGGGAAACTATGTCATTCAAACGTATACATGTTAACCATATAAATTACAGTAACACTAAACGCGCGCATACGTACATATGTCAATCAATTTACATAAATAAACATTCACTAATATGTACCTTTAAAATGGACACATACAGATAATTACCGTACACATGTCAGTTTAATTACAGGTACACATAAACACATATAGCTTCACGTGTCTGTCGGTCATGACAATAGTACACATGGATACGAACACAAAACAGTCCATTATCAACTAGTGTGTGTGTGTGTGTGTGTGTGTGTATTGTCACCTGGTTCTGTTTGCAGGGGTTGAGCTCTGGCTCTTTGATCCCGTCTCTGTGTGTGTGTGTGTGTGTGTGTGTGTGTGTGTGTGTGTGTGTGTGTGTGTGTGTGTGTGTGTGTGTGTGTGTGTGTGTGTGTGTTTTATCCTTATATTTACTATATGTATCTGCAGAATCGAGTTATTAGCTCTTGGACCCCGCCTATCAAATAAATGTATTTATCCTCTTTTATATCTACTACATCTATTTCTCTCTAACTAACACACACACAAACACACACACACACACACACACACACACACACACATACACACACACACATACAAACTGGAGGCCTAGCGTCTAAATGGAGAGAGTTCGATGGTTATAATCCTAATGGTCCCCGATCGAATCCCGGTTGATGCAATAGCAAATCGAAAGATATTCTTTAACCTGATTCGACTGTTCACCTAGCATAAATGTATCCATCAATGTATCCATCTATCTATCTACTTATATGTCAATCCATCAATCTATCTTCCCATTAAACCAACCATTTATCATTATATACATCTATCTATCCATGTACCCGTCCATCAACTCATCTTTCTATCCATCCATCTAGTCATCTGTCTTTCCGTCCATCAACTCATCTATGCATCCGTCTATCCGTCAATATATATATTTAGCAATCAATGTATCCATCCATCTATCTACCTATATAAATTTACCATTAATCTATCCATTTATCATAACCATCTATCAACACCCTCCCCACTCCCTCTCCTATTTTACTACTAAACTCCCTCCTCTCATTCTGGCACCTTCTCCTTCACTTTTCCTCCCTCTCATAAACCTGCTCATCCTCCATCCTTCTGCCCTTCCCACTCCCGCCCCTACCCCATCCCGCTCTTCCCATCGTCTTCCCTCTCGCCGCAGATCCATCCCTTCGTTCTCATTCCTTCCGCCGCTTCTCACTCTCGCCCTTCCCTCTGTTTTTTATCCCTCCCGTTGCTAGTCCTTCCCTTCCTTCACTCACCTTCCCTTCTTACCCATCATGTAGACTTCCCCTCCCGCCACCAGCCCTTCGCATCGTCCTCCCTCCTACATCACACTCTCTGCTCCCCCTTCCTGCACCTCCTTCACTCCCACTTCATCCCTTTTTCACCTGTACCACTCCCCCCTGTTCCCCCCTCTTCATCCTTCTTTCACCTGCACCTCCCCCTGTTCCCCCTCTTCATCCCTGTTTCACCTGCACCTCTCCCCCTGTTCCCCCTCTTCATCCCTGTTTCACCTGCACCTCTTCCCCTGTTCCCCCTCTTCATCCCTGTTTCACCTGCACCACTCCCCCTGTTCCCCGCTCTTCATCCCAGTTTCACCTGCACTCTCCCCCTCTTCATCCTTATTTCACCTGCACCACTCCCACTGCTCCCCCTCTTCATCAATGTTTCACCTGCACCACTCCCCCTGCCCCGCCTCATGCCTGTTTCACCTGCACCACTCCCCCTTTTCCCCCTCTTCATCCCTGTTTCACCTGCACCACCCCCCTGTTCCCCCTCCTCATGCCTGTTTCACCTGCACCACTCCCCCTGTTTCACCTGCACCACTCCCCCTGTTCCCCCCTTTTTGGGATGAAGAGCCCTCCTGGTTGTCTGGGTTCGAATCCTTCATAGGTGTGGAGTTTTCAATTGCATAGTGGCTTGCTTGGGGACCATTCAATCTTTTTCCCAAGCCATATATTGTTATATATATATAATATATTTATATATATAATATATATATATATATATATATATATATATATATATATATATATATATATATTTTTTTTTTTACTTTTAAGTTTTTGAGGGTACCACCTCTGGTGCCAATGTAGGGACCCATAGCCTCGGAGAAGAAAATAAAAAGTATTCAGAGGAGACCTTGTGGTTTCTCACTGAGCACTAATATTATCTTCTACCACCCCCATTCTTGTGTATGTACACATATATATTTACTTTATTTGAACTTTGTTACAAAAAAGGAGTTACATATGGGTTACAGAGATGGTTATCATAGGTTGTCGAGTTCCTCCAGCTCCTCAAATGGCGGGCTGGAACCCTGGATGCAGTGCGCATTTCCCCTCTGTATCGCCACACTGAGGCGCTGGAAAAGAAAGCTTGCAGCTCTTGGGTCCCTTGTTGTTTCAATGAGCCTAGAACCCAGTTCCTTCAAAAAACTGGTAGCACTTTTACCCCAGGCGCCGAGTGTCTCAGAAGCAATGGGGACAAAATTGTAGTGGTGATCCAGTTCTCTATATTTACGGGATTTGGCTGCTTCCCTGTGGGTGGCAGCGCCACCTGGTTGTGCAACACTGAGGTTAATGTAGGTGTTAGCCAGGGTTGATACGCACGTGTAGTGCGTACCACCCCCATTCTTTTGTATGTACACATATTTATTTATATTAGAGAAGAGAAGAAAATATCAAGGTGGTCAGTGAGTATCCAAAGGTCTTCTCTGAGTACTCTTTATTTTCTTCTCCGAGGCTATGGGTCCCTACACTTGCACTAGAGGTGGTACCCCTTCTATGTTTAAAAAAAAAAAAAAAATATATATATATATATATATATATATATATATATATATATATATATATATATATATATATATATATATATATGTATATATATGTATATGTATATATATAAATATATATATATATATATATATATATATATTTATATATACATATATATATATATAGATATATATATATATATATATATATATATAAATATATATATATATGTCGTACCTAGTAGCCAGAACTCACTTTTTGGCCTACTATGCAAGGCCCGATTTGCCTACTAAGCCAAGTTTTCCTGAATTAATATATTTTTTCTAATTTTTTTCTTATGAAATGATAAAGCTACCCATTTCATTATGTATGAGGTCAATTTTTGTTTATTGGAGTTAAAATTAACGTAGATATATGACCGAACCTAACCAACCCTACCTAACCTAACCTAACATATATCTATAGGTTAGGTTTGGTTAAGTAGCCGAAAAAGTTAGGTTAGGTTAGGTTAGGTAGGTTAGGTAGTCGGAAAACAATTAATTCATGAAAACTTGGCTTATTAGGCAAATTGGGCCTTGCATAGTAGGCTCAGAAGTGCATTCTGGCTACTAGGTACGACATATATATATATTTATATATATATATGTCGTACCTAGTAGCCAGAACGCACTTCTCAGCCTACTATGCAAGGCCCGATTTGCCTAATAAGCCAAGTTTTCATGAATTAATTGTTTTTTGGCTACCTAACCTACCTAACCTAACCTAACCTAACTTTTTCGGCTACCTAACCTAACCTAACCTATATAGATAGGTTAGGTTAGGTTAGGTAGGGTTGGTTAGGTTCGGTCTTATATATACGTTAATTTTAACTCCAATAAAAAAAAATTGACCTCATACATAATGAAATGGGTGGCTTTTTCATTTCATAAGAAAAAAATTAGAGAAAATATATTAATTCAGGAAAACTTGGCTTATTAGGCAAATCGGGCCTTGCATAGTAGGCTGAGAAGTGCGTTCTGGCTACTAGGTACGACATATATATATATATATATATATATATATATATATATATATATATATATATATATATATATATATATATATGTGTGTGTGTGTGTGTGTGTGTCGTACCTAGTAGCCAGAATGCACTTCTCAGCCTACTATGCAAAGTCCGATTTGCCTAATAAGCCAAGTTTTCCTGAATTAATATATTTTCTCTAATTTTTTTCTTATGAAATGATAAAGCTACCCATTTCAGTATGTATGAGGTCAATTTTTTTATTAGAGTTAAAATTAATGTAGATATATGACCGAACCTAACCAACCCTACCTAACCTAACCTAACCTATCTTTATAGGTTAGATTTGGTTAGGTAGCTGAAAAAGTTAGGTTAGGTTAGGTTAGGTAGGTTAGGTAGTCGAAAAATCATTAATTCATGAAAACTTGGCTTATTAGGCAAATCGGGCCTTGCATAGTAGGCTGAGAAGTGCGTTTTGGCTACTAGGTACGACATATATATATATATATATATATATATATATATATATATATATATATATATATATATATATATATATATGTGTCGTACCTAATAGCCAGAACGCACTTCTCAGCCTACTATTCAAGGCCCGATTTGCCTAATAAGCCAAGTTTTCATAAATTAATGTTTTTTCGTCTACCTAACCTACCTAACCTAACCTAACCTAGCTTTTTTTGGCTACCTAACCTAACCTTACCTATAAATATAGGTTAGGTTAGGTTAGGTAGGGTTGGTTAGGTTCGGTCATATATCTACGTTAATTTTAACTCCAATAAAAAAAAGTTGACCTCATACATAGAGAAAAGGGTTGCTTTATCATTTCATAAGAAAAAAATTATAGTAAATATATTAATTCAGGAAAACTTGGCTTATTAGGCAAATCGGGCCTTGAATAGTAGGCTGAAAAGTGAGTTCTGGCTACTAGGTACGACATATATATATATATATATGTATATACACACACACACATGTGTGTGTGTGTGTGTATTTTCTTTAAAAATTTTATATTTATAAATATATATATAAAAATATTGATCTGAGCCTGTATGGATATGGACCCTGTGGGTCCAGGAGGCCATCTGTGTCCCCTCAGATGGTCTCCCTTATCACAGTTTGTGTCTATGGATGTGTGTGAATGTGTGAGTGTGAGTGTCACTGTGAGTGGCCGGGTGAGTGTGGGTGTCCCTGTGAGTGTCCGGATGATTATGTGTCCGGTTACATCTGTGGTTTCAGGAGGTCATCTGTGTCCCCTCAGATGGTCTCCCTTATCACAGTCTATGGATGTGTGTGTGTGAGTGTCCCTGTGAATGTTCGGAGAAGGGTGTGTGTGTGTGTGTGTGTGAGTGTCCGGATTTATGTGAGGTTTGGTTCCAGGAACCATTTGTGTCCCTCCTCCCCCAAATCTCCTCCCTGATTCCCACCGTGGGTTCGAATCCCAGGTGATTAGACCTACCCTAGGTCTATGGATCCAAGGTATCCATCCGTGGGCCCAACGGATTTCACCCCTTCCCCACTTTCCTAGGGCCAGGCCAATTCCAGCTATCCGGGAAACCTGTCGAAACAGAGGCAGCTACAGGAGGGGACACACAAATATTTGTGCCCTGCAGTTACACAACCGTTCCGACAGGCTCGATCGTAATCTATCCAGATGAGAACACGTTCTCCTCCGACTAGACCACGCTGGAGTCGCTGTATGTTTAAAATTTGGTTCCTTTATTTATAGTTAGTATTTTTGGTGTATTAATTGATTTGTTTTATATTTTTAATGACTTAGGTAGAGTGATTTAAGGAGTCGGGGGAGGTGGGGGGGGGGGTGGGGGTGGTAGCGTGTGTAGTAGATTATACGAGATCGTGGTTAGTTAGTATTTATCTAGTTGTGTTCACCTAGCTGTTCTTGCGAGGGTTGAGCTCTGCTCTTTCGGCCCGCCTCTCAACTGTCAGTCAATCAATTTTTACTAGCTAATAAAAAAAAATTCCACATACACACACCCAAGAAGCAGCCCGTAACAGATGTCTAATGCCCAAGTACCTATGTACTGCTAGGTAAGAGGAGCATCAGAATGAATGAAACTCTGTTGATTTTCGTTTGCGCCATCACCGGGGGATCGAACTTTGACCCTAGGATTACGAGTCGAGAGCGCTGTCCACTCAGCTATAAAGCCCCCTAGTGTGTGTATTGGTGCAAAAGATAATTTGGGAGAGGTTAATGGAAAGGAATGATGTTTGGTGGCCTTGAAGGCACTGGCTGGAAGAGGGTTGCCAGTTATGAATTTAAATTATAAATTTATTAAGATAGGATATATATGCAAAAGACGTTGTGAGAGATAGTAAGAAAAGTGTTTCTGACTGAGGTTAGGTACTGTGTGATTGACTTGTATGTTAGGAAAAAGAATATTTATCAAAAACATAGATGATCTTTAGAAATGTTTGTTTGCAAGTAGTTGCAAATTATTGGGTAAAAAGCCAATGGTTACCGTACCTTTAACAAACAAACGTGAGCACTATTAGTCGACGGGGGTCAGAGAGTGAGAGTGAACAGCGAAACAGTAACAAAAAATGTGACAATAATGGGAAACTATGTCATTCAAACGTATACATGTTAACCATATAAATTACAGTAACACTAAACGCGCGCATACGTACATATGTCAATCAATTTACATAAATAAACATTCACTAATATGTACCTTTAAAATGGACACATACAGATAATTACCGTACACATGTCAGTTTAATTACAGGTACACATAAACACATATAGCTTCACGTGTCTGTCGGTCATGACAATAGTACACATGGATACGAACACAAAACAGTCCATTATCAACTAGTGTGTGTGTGTGTGTGTGTGTGTGTATTGTCACCTGGTTCTGTTTGCAGGGGTTGAGCTCTGGCTCTTTGATCCCGTCTCTGTGTGTGTGTGTGTGTGTGTGTGTGTGTGTGTGTGTGTGTGTGTGTGTGTGTGTGTGTGTGTGTGTGTGTGTGTGTGTGTGTGTGTGTGTGTGTGTTTTATCCTTATATTTACTATATGTATCTGCAGAATCGAGTTATTAGCTCTTGGACCCCGCCTATCAAATAAATGTATTTATCCTCTTTTATATCTACTACATCTATTTCTCTCTAACTAACACACACACACAAACACACACACACACACACACACACCACACACATACACACACACACATACAAACTGGAGGCCTAGCGTCTAAATGGAGAGAGTTCGATGGTTATAATCCTAATGGTCCCCGATCGAATCCCGGTTGATGCAATAGCAAATCGAAAGATATTCTTTAACCTGATTCGACTGTTCACCTAGCATAAATGTATCCATCAATGTATCCATCTAT